>NW_025409698.1:0-12010 GCF_002201575.2 Neomonachus schauinslandi
CCCGGGGTGACCCCAGGTTCCGAAGGAAGACAGCCAGGTGAGTGAGGAAGTCCCTTGCTTCGGGGCAGGTGAGAGCAACCCAACCACAGAGAAAAACCATTGAGAAAGGCTTGGAGAGCAGGTAGGACTCAGAGAACCAGTGACAGTGGGTTTCAGGACGAGTCTGAGGGAACCAGGGACAAGTGCGCGAGGGGCTGGGGTCGCGGCTGATCGTGGAACCCCACGGTGACCGAGGTGGGAGCATGGGCCCCAAGCACCAAGCAGCAGGCCTTACTCGGGTGACAGATGTGCTCAGGGGATGGTTGTGGGAGTGGAAAGTTAAGGACAGGGAGGCTGGCAGGTGTTGGGACTGCCGGAGAGCCTCAAAAGCACCTGGCGCCACTGGAAAATCCAAGTCTCTCTCTTTCTTCTCGGTGTCCTGGGAGAGAGGAGGGGCGCAGAGAAGAGCGAGGCATCACAGCCACTGAGCTCGGGGCTTGAACCTCGTCGTCCAGCAGAGACTGGGCTGGCCTCTGTCCCGGGTTCCTGGGAAACACCCTCCAAATGATTGGGATTTCCTGAGGAATAGGGGCGTCTGCTATTTGAGGTGGGTCCTTGCACCACACCTGAGATTATGCTAATGAGGTGACTCAGGCCTGGCGCTGGTCACACGCCCCAGACTCAGGGTTAGGGCGCTGGGGCTTTGAGCCCCATAATGGCAGCCCAGCCTCGGGGAGGTTCGCCCTCACGCCCAATCCGTCCCGTCTGTGTGATGTGACTCCTCTGGAAACCCCACACCTGAAGCTCAGGCCTCGCTCGCTGTGCCTGGGAGGACGGAGCCTGAGGACACGGAAACTTCCTGTTGGGAGCCTCCCCGACACGCCCAGTCAGTCTCTTCCCTTCACTGGTCCTGATTCGTAGCCTTGCTAATAAAACTGTAATCCGAAGTGTAACGCCTTCCTGCGTTCTGCTAGCTGTTCTAATAAACTATCAAACCCAGTGGGGTTGTGGGACTCCGCATACTTGTAGCCGGCTGACTGGCCAGAACTGCGGGATGCCCCGGCTTGCAGCTGGGGTTTGCAGTGAGGACAGCCACTGGAGGGCCGTGCCTGGGATGTCTGACCTCGCTCTGGGGAGCCGGTACAGTAGGACTGCCCAGGAGACCCCTTGGCATCCACGTGGCGACGTCCGGATCCCGAAGCAGGGTCCACCGCCAAATCCGATCTCAGGGGAAGCCTGAGTGAGGGGACACACCCTTGAGCCATGGCCTCCGAGGGTCCAGCAGCCAGGGTCAAAGCTGCCTCTTAAAATGCCCTTCATCCGTTTATTTCCAGTCTATGGAGGTTGAATCGCTGGGGACAATAAATATTTACATTAAGAGGACACACAGTGCTGATCGTGTTCTATAAATTGTTGATAAGCCTCAAATTCTAAGATCAGGGCAGTGTGGGGCATTTGGTGCTATAGGTCGCCTGGACTCCCCCACTGAGTTTTATTATCTTTTCCCTGAGCTCACCTCCCATAGAGGGTGGAGGGCAGGTCTTGTGGACTTTTTTTTTTTTTTTTTTTTTTTAGATTTTATTTATTTATTTGAGAGAGAGAGGGACCCACGGGTTGGGGGTGGGGGAGAGAAAGAAGGGGCGGCGGGGGGGATTCCTTAAACAGACTCCCGCTGAGCTCAATCTCACGACCCTGAGATCATGACCAGAGCCGAAACCAAGAGTCGGACCCTTAGCTGACTGAGCCACCCAGGCGCCCCTAGTCTTCTGGACTTTTGCAAGCGCATCACACTTAATGAATAGCAGGAGCGTAGCTTTGCAAGGACTCTGGCAACAATGCAGTTTGCCCAGAGAGAAGGAATAAATCCCACCTGGCAGACAGGGCATCGTGCAGGGTACCCACCATAGTGCATGCTGCTAGGATCCTGGGGCGGGGTCCAGGATCTGTGAACCGAGCGGAGGGCGGGGCTGGGTGCTGGCCCTCTCCTCCTTCCTCCACGACCTACTCTGGTCGGTCACTTCCTGACAGGCGTCACAGGGAGGTCTGTGGCTCTGGGTCGTAGTTCAAAGTCCTGAAAAGGTGGAGCGTGTCAGCCTTACCTTTGAGTCCCGCATTCTTGTTCTTGTTATTTCTGTTCCGAGGGAGCATCATGCAGAAGCTGACAATTCAGGAAGAGAGAAGATTAGATAAAATAGAAATGTTTTTTCTGCTAATGCCTCCTGGGAAACGTTCATAAATATCCTCAGCCAGAAGGCCTCCCTTCTCTTGCTGTTGAGTGTTTTCCACTACCAAATGGCCCCCAGCTGTGGCAGCTGGAGTTCAAAGCTGCCTCCTTGAACCAGAGTGTGTCCTTGGTGGGTTTTCTGCAGAGCTGATTAATGCCCGACAGCATATGATTCCCTCAGCCTGCAGCCTTGGGTCGTTTTTTTTTAAGGCAAGCCAGAGTCTGCCAGAAAGAGGGATAAATCCTCCCTGGCACTGAGCCCTTGGCCTTGGGTCTCACAGACTTGCTTCTGCAGAATGGGGAGAGGCAAATAATTGGAGCGCTGGTGCACCCTGAGTCACGCGTCGGCGATGGAAGGACAGAGCGCCCAGTACAGTCTGCACGGGGCAGACGGACGCCGGCCAGGGAGCGGCCCAGGCCTTGGACCTCGGCGGCTTTCATGAAGACCGGATGCACTTGTGACCTGCCCGTCTGCGTCCCCAGTCCTGCAGGCTGCCCCGCGGTGCCGAGTTACCCCCGTGCTGAAGCTGGGAGACGTGGTAGGGCTGTCAGAGTGGAATTTTGGATTTGCGGGCATTCTTCACTAACCAAAAACTGCAATTAGTGGGTGGGCAGGAATGTCTCGTCACCCAGAGTCCAGCTTTTCCAGGTTCAGTGGGCTGGGCCCAGCAGGCATGGGCTATCATGGGAGGCGGGCCTGGGACCTTCTACCACGCCAGCCCACCCTCCTGAGCTGTGTCTGGCAGGAACTCTGGCCACGGGCATCTGGCTGATGGATGGAGGGCTGACGGAACATCTCAGTCCAGAGCCAGCTCCTGGCCTGCTGCAGAGGCCGCTCCCCTGGAGGGTCACCTGTGGCCTCTCTCAGGGGGTGACAAGCCCGTGATGAGTGTGTCCTCTGAGCAGACCTCAAGCGGGGTCAAGCAACAGGAGGGCTCTGCCACACGCATCGTGGGGATTCCCTTGTACTGTCTGCGGTCAGGAGATGGGAGGTCGTAGGTGATGACTGAGCAGGGCCACCTTGAAGGCCTGGCTATTTTTCTTTCTTTTTAAAAATTCTGGGTATGAATCTTAGACAAAGCACTCTTAATTGGGTAGCATCATATAAAGAATGTTTTCCTTGACTCAGCTGGGCTCCCTATCTGGACTTTGAAGAGAATTAGGAAAGCACGGATGGGCCATGTGTCTGCGTAGTGTTGACCCCAGAGGATGGCCTTCTCATTAGGCACCTGCTTGTCCATCATCATGGTAGATGGTACTTTCTAGAGGTGCCCAAGCCTCTCTCCACCCCATCCTCCATGCTCTTCTTATGCTAGAACCCTGGCTGCTCCACTCAAGGAGGCCTGCTGTGGCCCTCTCTTTGGATCTGGCAGGCTTGTAACTGTGTCCACCGGTAGAACATGGCGGCAGTGGGTGCTGGACACCTGTGGAAACCAGATCATAGAGGTCATGGCCGTCTCTGCCTCGGTTTCTTGGCTCTCCTGCTCTTGGGACACTTGCTCTTGAGGTGCAGTCACCAGCTTGGGAGGAGGCTGGGGGTACATGCGGAGTTCAGGGGTGGGTGGTCCACCCAAAAGCCCAGCTGGGCCTTCCGCTGCTAGCCTGCATGGACTGCCAGCCCTAGGAGGGAACGGATTGAGATGGTCCCTGCCCCACGTTGAGTTCCCAGACACCAGCCGGCAGAGACAAGCCACTCTGCTGCCCCCTGCCCAAATTCCTGACCTACAGGAAGCGGGAGAGATGATAAAGGATCATTGTTTTGAACCACTAAGTGTTGGGTAACTAGCCACGCAGAATAGATACTAATTCAACCATCTTATCTAAAGTAGTGTCACGAGTAGTCACGGGCCCTGGCGTAAACCTTCTCACTTGCTTTTAAAGGAAGGTCCACGTGAGCTGGTGTGTGGCGGGGAGCTTGGAGCAGGAAGAGTGGGACCATCGCCAAAGGCAGATGGACCTCCCTTCCTGGGCACATCTTCTCTCTGCTGGTTTAGCTCCACAGTGATGTGTCCACACTTTTTATGGCAAAAATGACAAAGAAGAAGCAAACGGCAGGAGGTAGAAAAGCTTGGGGGAAACATAGCTGCATGAGACCCTTGAACTTCACGTGTATACGTGGCTTTTTACAGCACAGCCCCGAGATGTCCTTGGAAACGTCTTCTTGTCTCTAGCCTGCTTTATTATAAGAATGCAGTATGTAATACACCTAACATACAAAATAGGTGTTAACTGACTCTTCATGTAGTTGGTAAAGTTTTTGGTCAACAGTAGGTTATTAGTAAAACGTTTGGGTCAAAAAGTTACATGTGGATTTTCGACTGTGCAGGAGGGGCGTTCGGCACCCCAGTGCCCATGGTGTCCAAGGGTCAACTGTCATCCAGGAAATCCAAGGATCAACAAGAACCCCTACTGCTCAAGCGATGGACTTTTCTAGGGCCCAAGAATTTCCTGGCTCGTGGTGGCCTTCTCCGCGTTCCTGGCATGCCTGCACTGTAATTCCCCGGGATAGAGACCGGAGAGTCTTCAGTTCTGCAAGGCCCAGCGTGGCGGCCCCGTCCACACGTGGTGTCAGCATGCCGGGGGTTTCGTGGGTGCGTGTCCTGGAAATGTGAGCAAGCATGCAAGGCATCTGACACCCCATTACGTAGAATTGAATGTTTTCATGACACTTTGCCCAGCGGCACCTTTATAGAGTCACAGGGCACGGAGACTATGCAAGTTCAAAGAGATTAAGCTTTCTTCCCTCCCAGCTGCTAGGGAATGCTGCCTGGCATGTGGATGATGGATGGAATTACCAGCCCCCACGTGTGCTGGAAACCCTTCTTTATTTTAGTTTTTCATAAGCAGCTTGTGTCACTGGCCGAGAATGGGACAGGCAGGCTGGCGGCTGAGCAGAATCCCACGTGTGGCGCCGTCTGGGTGATCTGGGGGAGGGGAGCCTGTCTGTTCAGCCACAGTTCCTGTCTCCAGGCAGGTGAGGGGCTCCCTGCTCCCTGGGATCGGGGATGCTGTTTGAACCCCTGTAGCAGACCTGCTGCTTTGCTGGGGAGGACAGAGAGCACCTGAGTGAGGGATCAGAGGGGGGCCGCCCTAGGCTCAGCTGTCCCCTGGCTCAGGGTCTCCTCCTCTGGCATTGCTCGGTGAAGTCTGAATGCAAGTGTGTTTCTCAGCTGGATGGGATGCCCTTTGAAAAACCTCAGACAGCTCCTGTTCTCCAGGGCGGGGCCTTCTAGAGCAGCAGGGTGAAGCTGGGGGCCGCTCATGCGCCTGGCCTCCAGGGAAGGGGGTTCTGCAGGTCGAGGCCTTGCCCTGGGAAGGCGGCCAGGAGCTGGCCGGAGCTGGCCGGAGCTGGCCGGAGCAAATGTTTGGGGGGTGAGGGTTGGAAGAACACACGTGGGGAGGGTCAGTTTCGGGGGACAGACAGCCAAGGGAAATAAGTCTTGCCTCTGAGCCAGTGGTGGGCGCCACAAAGGCTGGGTGGCCCTCCCACCGGGGGCATTGCCCACAGAGAGCACAGTCTCCGTGGCTGTGGAGAAGGCTCCAGAGCTCCGTTCCAGAGAAGGAGCAAGGCTGGCTCTGGGGATAGCCAGGGATCCCGAGATGTGAGCACAGTGGGGCCTTTCTTCTCCAGCAGTTCTGCCACTGTGTCTGCTGGGGGGGTGCTGGGTCATGGGTCGGGGCGGGGGAGAGGGCTGAGGTGGATGATGTGGGGAAGCAGGGCGGTGGGGGAAGGGGATGGAAGAGATGTGGGGATGGAGGAAATGGGGTTGGGGGTGGTAGATGGGGAGGGGGTGGGGGATGGGGAGGGGTAGGGGTAGGGGGATTGGGATGGGGATGGGGGAGGGGGATGGGGATGGGGGAGGGGGCAGCAGCAGCGAGCAGGTGGAGGCTCTGTATCCCCTCTTGGCACAGGTGCTGCAGGTGGTCTCGGGGTTTGTGGTGCTGGTCTGACCTGGCGCCCCGCTGGACTGCACAGACTGAGGGCCAGGGCCTACCTCTGGAAGCAGCTTGGCTTCCTGGGGGAAGCACGCCTGTGGGTCCCCATGTAGGATGCTGTTTCCTGGGTCTGGGGAAGCCACGAGGCCTGCAGGATGACAAAGGTCTCCTTCGTAAGGTGAATTCCGCTCCTTAGCTGGATGGCGGTTGAAGCCTCCACGAAATCTGGGGTGCTGACCTCCTGGCCTCTCCAGACAGAAGCAGAGCAGCCTGGGGGTCCGCGCTGGGGGCACTGGGGAGAGCAGGGGGCCACGGCCCGCGCCCCAGCACTGGGGGCAGAAGCACGCAGGCTCTCCCAGTTCCTTTAGGGCCAGCAGGTCGGGAAGCGTATCCACACAGGTGGGTGAGGTCGGGTCTGACGGAGCTGACTTCGGGACCCTGGGCGCGCCGAGGCCCCCGGAGCCCAGTGCCGCCTGGGCCACGGTCTCAGCAGGTGGACGCGGGGCTCCGAGCGGTACCTGGTACCGCACGCGCGCCTGGCTGTCTCCTGCGCCCCTGGGACAGCGTGAACGTGGCTGGGCTGGGGGAGGTGGGCCCGCGGGCACTGTCGGGAGCCTCATGCTTTCGGCCTTTGGTCCCTTAGCTGAGTGTGCGGTGCCACGTACCCCTGCTGCCCCCCAGACGCCCCACGGCCCGCGTGGTCCTGTGCTGCCCGGGCGCTGTGGGGGGGGTGCCTCGTGTAGCCTCTCACACACAGTTCATCGTGGGGGTTGATTTAACTGGGCTATCGGTGCCCAGATGGCCAAACAGGATTCTGGTCCCGTTGCTGAGCCGGGGCATGAGTCTTTTCTCGCCCTCGGACTTGGCCTGGAACACCGGCTCCTTTTCTGGAGGCTGTCAGCCTTCAGACTGGAGCGACAGTGTCTGCACTCGGGGCCTCCAGCTGCGGTCTGCCGATGGGGGGACTTGTCAGCGTCCGTCCTCAAGCTCGGGAGCCAGTTCCTCACCCTGACACTTCCTCTGTGCCGGTCGGCTCTCTCTCTCTGCAGAGCCCTGGCTCACCCACTCCATATTCTCCACCATGGAGATTCTCGGCCCTCATGCCTCCTCCCTGCGGGGACTGGGACAGAGATGCAGGGCTGCCCTTCATGCCCAGGCATCAGGACAGGGCTGTGGACAGGCCTGGCCAGCTCCCAACAGGCTGCTTATTCCATGAGGGTGGCCACTGTGGGCCTGGTGGTGGCAGGAGCGTGCTCGGCGGGCTTAGGGAGCATTTTACACCCCAGCAAAGACATTCATGCTGGTCATGAGGCCTGAGACTTGGGCTCGTCTGGGGGAAGCCAAGATAGAAGCACGTAGTGGTAGAGTTCATGTGCCTTTTGGTTGGAGAGCTGAGAGTGCTTTCGCTCCCCCAGTGTGAGTCCCTGCCGGTCTCAGCCACTTTCTGGGAGTGGGAGCAAGGAAGGGAAGGAGGGTTGCTTTTATCTGAAAGGATCATGCGAGTGTGGGACAAGATGTGTCCAAACCAACAAACGAAACAACAGAAACTAGTTTAAACCTGAGTGTTGGGGTGCGGGGGTGACAAGGCCAGCAGCAGCCACATGGGGAAATCGTGCTTTAGGGATCCTCCCAGAAGGAGCTGGGTAAGAGGTTAGTGTGTGCGCACACCCACAGACCCACATACACACCTACAGTCCCTCTATACCACTTACGTATCAATACTGCACACGGTATTGTGAGTCCCAAAACTTGGGGTGACCTCCGTGTACACCCCGGCTTTGGTAACACATCCTTCTCTGGAGCGCTTCAAGACACTGCAGACAACAGGTGAGAGGTGGACGACGTGGATGCTCTGGACCCGTCAGGGCGGGCTGCCAGACCAGGGCGAGCGTGGGAGCTGCTCCCTGGCCCTGCATGCAGAGCGGAGGTCAGAGGGGAGGCCGGGAACTGGGTGGGCCACACTGGAGAGCTCCTGGGGTTTCTGCACCCCAGGCCTGTGGCTTTGGCACCCATGCTCAGAGCAGAGGCCGCCCCCGCCCCCCGAGCACCCTCCCGGTTTCCAGCGGGCACTTAGCTCACGCGTGCTGACCAACAGTTCAAAGGCCTCCTTTCCCTGAAATATCACACAAAGGAAGGAAGCACAGCCGGGACCTTGGTTGTGTCTTCCAGCCGCTTGCTCTGACCACCAACAGCACTCCCATTTCCTGTGGCCGGTGGCTCCCGATGTGAGCGGAGTCCCACAACATAGTTCATGAAAAATGGCTATTTTTAGGTGAAAAGATAAGACCGGTTCCTGGAAAGCCAGGACAGCCTTTCAAGCAGAAGCCACTGCTGTCCCAGGCCGGTCCTCACTGCAGGTCCTCCTGGGTCCCCTGAGGCCACCGGTCCAGCGCCGGGTCAGCCCGTGGGGAGACGTGGCACCTTCTGTTGGGGGAAGCTCACCTTCTCTTCCATCCACATCCACTGCTGTCTGTGTTGTGAGGTTTAAGAAGAAAATCCTGAACTTGAGAGGAGAACAGAGTGGGGGTTTTGATGACGCATGGCCGACTGGTTCTCCAAGTGGGGTCCCCGGGGACAGGTCCTGTCTACCTGCTGTGCGGGAGCCTCTGGGGCGGGGCCCTGGGGGGATTCTGTGCAGGATGGGACTGAGGAGGTCCCTAGGAACACATGACTGTTTCCTTTTCTTACTGATCTTGCCGCTCAGTTCTGAGCAGACGGCCATTCTGGCACGAGAAGCCCACGTTTCCCCGAGAGTCGGGGCCTTTCTGGTCAGGACTGTAAACCTGAGGAGTCCTCCTACAGAGACTGGGAGTGCTCCTCGTGAGCTCAGCGCTTCTGCGGCACCGAGGTCTCCTTGTCACCTCCCAGAGTGCCAGCCTTTCCGGGTAGGGCTGTTTGCGCGTCTGTCTACCAGGGTTTAGAAGATGTGAGGGAGCTCCTCTTCCTCGTAAACCCAGGAACAGCAGTGATTTCCCTGTAGGACACACTCCTAAAACTCAAATACCCTGCTGCCCAAGCACACCACTTAGCTATTGGGTGTGTGGCACCGAAGGGATGCCCTCTGCACAGCCACACGGGTGTGTGTTCACGAGCGTTACGTGGATGGGAGCAGTGGGCCCACACTGGGTTCTTTTGTCGTTGCGCTTGAGGTATCATTGACGTACAACATTATACTTATTTCTGGTGCTCTGCACTATTTTACATTGCAGTATATCCTGGACATGATTCCATGTCAGCACCTGCAGATACACTTGTTTTTTTTTTTTTTAAGATTTTATTTATTTATTTATTTGAGAGAGAGAGCAGAGAGAGAGAGAGAGCACATGAGCGGGGCGTGGGGAGCGGCAGAGGGAGAGAGAGAAGCAGACTCCCCGCTGAGCAGGGAGCCCGATGTGGGGCTTGATCCCAGGACCCTAGGATCGTGTCCTGAGCTGAAGGTAGATGCTCAACCGACTGAGCCACCCAGTCACCCCATACACCTGGGTTTTTAAAGGAACCACAGCACACCACACAGCATGGATCAGGATTATCTACCCTGTCTTCTGTGAATGGACATCTGCTGCATCCCGAAGAAATGTAATCGAGTTGACAGTGAGGGAACAGACTGTGTCGAAGTAAGGAAATGTCACTGGATGGTCCAGAGACAAGTGAAGGCTGAGCTGGGAAATAGAAGGCTAATAGAACAAAATCCATCAACATATACTTGCTTTCCATCCCTCTCACAGTATCTTTAAAAGACATCACATAGGGCAATTAAAAAATGAGCAAAGGGTCTGATTAAATATTTCTCCAGTGAAGATACAAAAAAGGGCCAATAAACCCATGAAAAGAAGTTTAGTATCATTAGCCAACAGGGAATTGCAAACCCAAATCACAGTGAGATAGCACTTCATCCCGCCTCGGAAGGTCGTAATCAAACAGACAGACAACACCAAGTGTTGGTGAGGAGGTGGGCAAGCCATCATCCTTGGCCCAGCTGGTGGGGAAGTGAGAAGTTGCAGCTGCTTTGGAAAACACTCTGATGGTTCCTCAAAAGGTTAACCGTAGAGTGGATATGCAACCAGTCCAGCTTACTTCTAGGTTATACCCGAAAGAAATGAAAACTGATGTCCACACCAAACACGCACACCCATGTTCACAGCAGCATTATTCACAATAGCCAAAAAGTAGAAATGACTCAAATGTGCGTCAACAGCCTGGATGCGAGGATAGCTGAAGTGAGGCACGCCCATACCGTGGAGTTCTGTTGAATGGACCACCCTCACATGCTACATCATGGTCGGACCTCAAAAATATCATGCCACATGGAAGAGTCAGTCCAGAAAGGCCATGTACTTGATATTTCAATTTATAACAAATGTGCAGAATAGGCAAATCCTGAAAATAGAGACAGAAAACAGGGCCATGGTCACCTGGGGCTGGGATGAGAGAGCCGGGGGTCAAAACAGGGAGAAGTGACTGCTGATGGGCATGGGGCTTGTTTTGGGGGCAGTGAGAATGTTCCAGAAGTGATATCGACAATGTTTGCACGGCCTGTGAATATATTAGAAGCCACGGAAGTGTTCAGTGAACATGTGTGAATTACGTCTCAACAAGCTGTTACACATGTATGAATAATTAATAAACGATGTGTCATCTGCCTGTCACTCATCTATTATGCATCCTCGTCAACACTGGCACTGTGACCAGTTGCTGAAATCGGGACCGTCTCCCACACCAATTTTCTCATTGTTCGACTGGCTTATGTTTATTTACGGTGACCAGTTTTCCTCTGCTTTTATCGAGCGCTGTTTTACTCAGGGTGAGCTGTTGGTGACTAACACCGTCACGTAGCTCTGAGCTGATTACAGACACCGAGCCCTGGTTCTGATGGATCTTGGTGAGGAGCGGACATCCCCAGCACTCAGCCCTACGCAGTGACAGGCAGGGCCTGGGTCCTCACTTCTGCAGAGAGGGTGGGCGCGCTCCTCCATCACGGGACAGCTGGTTAGTAGGAGAGGCAGATGGCCACTGCGCTTTGCAGCGTGGTGGCCGTGGGAGGGCACATGAGGGTAGCCGGGGTGGAGAGGACTCTGCCCTCCACATCCGCTGCCTCTCCTTCTGCCACCATCCTGCACAGTGGAGACCAGAAAGCTGGTGTGCACAGCCAGGCCTCGGGCCTGGATTTAGGTTCCAGTGTCAGATGCCTTGGCTGGAGATTTGCAAGGCAGAGGGCCATGAAGACACTGCCATGCGGGTGAAGGGGTGAGCAGAGCAGGGTCTAGTCCCCAGGATGGTGCAGACTGACAGGCAGGATGCAGGGCGCCCACTCGACTTGTCACAGCAGGGTGGTGTGACCCTGGGGCTTGCGAAGAGTCTCTCCAGTCAGACCGCTGCTGCTGGGGGCGGCCTCTTGGTCGTGTGTCCTTGGTGTTGGTGGAGGTGGTGTGTGGCTAGAGTAGGAGGCTTGTTGGTTGTAGAGGGCCAGCAGCCAGTGCTGGGTGAGCTGGTGATACCGCCTTGGGAGTCTCTCTGGTCCTGCCTCATGAGCCACTGAACCCCTTGCAATTAATCCCTTTTCGCTCTAAACCAGCCAGAGAGGGTTCTGGTTTTTGTAACTGAACCCTGACCGATAAGAGTGAGTTATGTAAGCAGATTTCTTAACACTGCCTGAAACATTTTTTGCATTTCTGGAAGGAGCTCAACTGGGTTAGAGTGTATTCTTCTAAAATACACTGAATTACATCTGCTCACACTTCACTAAGATTTGACATGGCTTTCTTACGTAAGGCTAGTCTATTTCTGCTTCATATTGAATTTTAGTATCCGTGTTTTGCCAGCCTTAAAAAAAAAAAGAATCTGTGCTCTTTCTTTGTATTCTAGAAAAGGTTA
>NW_025409699.1:0-12009 GCF_002201575.2 Neomonachus schauinslandi
CCCGGGGTGACCCCAGGTTCCGAAGGAAGACAGCCAGGTGAGTGAGGAAGTCCCTTGCTTCGGGGCAGGTGAGAGCAACCCAACCACAGAGAAAAACCATTGAGAAAGGCTTGGAGAGCAGGTAGGACTCAGAGAACCAGTGACAGTGGGTTTCAGGACGAGTCTGAGGGAACCAGGGACAAGTGCGCGAGGGGCTGGGGTCGCGGCTGATCGTGGAACCCCACGGTGACCGAGGTGGGAGCATGGGCCCCAAGCACCAAGCAGCAGGCCTTACTCGGGTGACAGATGTGCTCAGGGGATGGTTGTGGGAGTGGAAAGTTAAGGACAGGGAGGCTGGCAGGTGTTGGGACTGCCGGAGAGCCTCAAAAGCACCTGGCGCCACTGGAAAATCCAAGTCTCTCTCTTTCTTCTCGGTGTCCTGGGAGAGAGGAGGGGCGCAGAGAAGAGCGAGGCATCACAGCCACTGAGCTCGGGGCTTGAACCTCGTCGTCCAGCAGAGACTGGGCTGGCCTCTGTCCCGGGTTCCTGGGAAACACCCTCCAAATGATTGGGATTTCCTGAGGAATAGGGGCGTCTGCTATTTGAGGTGGGTCCTTGCACCACACCTGAGATTATGCTAATGAGGTGACTCAGGCCTGGCGCTGGTCACACGCCCCAGACTCAGGGTTAGGGCGCTGGGGCTTTGAGCCCCATAATGGCAGCCCAGCCTCGGGGAGGTTCGCCCTCACGCCCAATCCGTCCCGTCTGTGTGATGTGACTCCTCTGGAAACCCCACACCTGAAGCTCAGGCCTCGCTCGCTGTGCCTGGGAGGACGGAGCCTGAGGACACGGAAACTTCCTGTTGGGAGCCTCCCCGACACGCCCAGTCAGTCTCTTCCCTTCACTGGTCCTGATTCGTAGCCTTGCTAATAAAACTGTAATCCGAAGTGTAACGCCTTCCTGCGTTCTGCTAGCTGTTCTAATAAACTATCAAACCCAGTGGGGTTGTGGGACTCCGCATACTTGTAGCCGGCTGACTGGCCAGAACTGCGGGATGCCCCGGCTTGCAGCTGGGGTTTGCAGTGAGGACAGCCACTGGAGGGCCGTGCCTGGGATGTCTGACCTCGCTCTGGGGAGCCGGTACAGTAGGACTGCCCAGGAGACCCCTTGGCATCCACGTGGCGACGTCCGGATCCCGAAGCAGGGTCCACCGCCAAATCCGATCTCAGGGGAAGCCTGAGTGAGGGGACACACCCTTGAGCCATGGCCTCCGAGGGTCCAGCAGCCAGGGTCAAAGCTGCCTCTTAAAATGCCCTTCATCCGTTTATTTCCAGTCTATGGAGGTTGAATCGCTGGGGACAATAAATATTTACATTAAGAGGACACACAGTGCTGATCGTGTTCTATAAATTGTTGATAAGCCTCAAATTCTAAGATCAGGGCAGTGTGGGGCATTTGGTGCTATAGGTCGCCTGGACTCCCCCACTGAGTTTTATTATCTTTTCCCTGAGCTCACCTCCCATAGAGGGTGGAGGGCAGGTCTTGTGGACTTTTTTTTTTTTTTTTTTTTTTTAGATTTTATTTATTTATTTGAGAGAGAGAGGGACCCACGGGTTGGGGGTGGGGGAGAGAAAGAAGGGGCGGCGGGGGGGATTCCTTAAACAGACTCCCGCTGAGCTCAATCTCACGACCCTGAGATCATGACCAGAGCCGAAACCAAGAGTCGGACCCTTAGCTGACTGAGCCACCCAGGCGCCCCTAGTCTTCTGGACTTTTGCAAGCGCATCACACTTAATGAATAGCAGGAGCGTAGCTTTGCAAGGACTCTGGCAACAATGCAGTTTGCCCAGAGAGAAGGAATAAATCCCACCTGGCAGACAGGGCATCGTGCAGGGTACCCACCATAGTGCATGCTGCTAGGATCCTGGGGCGGGGTCCAGGATCTGTGAACCGAGCGGAGGGCGGGGCTGGGTGCTGGCCCTCTCCTCCTTCCTCCACGACCTACTCTGGTCGGTCACTTCCTGACAGGCGTCACAGGGAGGTCTGTGGCTCTGGGTCGTAGTTCAAAGTCCTGAAAAGGTGGAGCGTGTCAGCCTTACCTTTGAGTCCCGCATTCTTGTTCTTGTTATTTCTGTTCCGAGGGAGCATCATGCAGAAGCTGACAATTCAGGAAGAGAGAAGATTAGATAAAATAGAAATGTTTTTTCTGCTAATGCCTCCTGGGAAACGTTCATAAATATCCTCAGCCAGAAGGCCTCCCTTCTCTTGCTGTTGAGTGTTTTCCACTACCAAATGGCCCCCAGCTGTGGCAGCTGGAGTTCAAAGCTGCCTCCTTGAACCAGAGTGTGTCCTTGGTGGGTTTTCTGCAGAGCTGATTAATGCCCGACAGCATATGATTCCCTCAGCCTGCAGCCTTGGGTCGTTTTTTTTTAAGGCAAGCCAGAGTCTGCCAGAAAGAGGGATAAATCCTCCCTGGCACTGAGCCCTTGGCCTTGGGTCTCACAGACTTGCTTCTGCAGAATGGGGAGAGGCAAATAATTGGAGCGCTGGTGCACCCTGAGTCACGCGTCGGCGATGGAAGGACAGAGCGCCCAGTACAGTCTGCACGGGGCAGACGGACGCCGGCCAGGGAGCGGCCCAGGCCTTGGACCTCGGCGGCTTTCATGAAGACCGGATGCACTTGTGACCTGCCCGTCTGCGTCCCCAGTCCTGCAGGCTGCCCCGCGGTGCCGAGTTACCCCCGTGCTGAAGCTGGGAGACGTGGTAGGGCTGTCAGAGTGGAATTTTGGATTTGCGGGCATTCTTCACTAACCAAAAACTGCAATTAGTGGGTGGGCAGGAATGTCTCGTCACCCAGAGTCCAGCTTTTCCAGGTTCAGTGGGCTGGGCCCAGCAGGCATGGGCTATCATGGGAGGCGGGCCTGGGACCTTCTACCACGCCAGCCCACCCTCCTGAGCTGTGTCTGGCAGGAACTCTGGCCACGGGCATCTGGCTGATGGATGGAGGGCTGACGGAACATCTCAGTCCAGAGCCAGCTCCTGGCCTGCTGCAGAGGCCGCTCCCCTGGAGGGTCACCTGTGGCCTCTCTCAGGGGGTGACAAGCCCGTGATGAGTGTGTCCTCTGAGCAGACCTCAAGCGGGGTCAAGCAACAGGAGGGCTCTGCCACACGCATCGTGGGGATTCCCTTGTACTGTCTGCGGTCAGGAGATGGGAGGTCGTAGGTGATGACTGAGCAGGGCCACCTTGAAGGCCTGGCTATTTTTCTTTCTTTTTAAAAATTCTGGGTATGAATCTTAGACAAAGCACTCTTAATTGGGTAGCATCATATAAAGAATGTTTTCCTTGACTCAGCTGGGCTCCCTATCTGGACTTTGAAGAGAATTAGGAAAGCACGGATGGGCCATGTGTCTGCGTAGTGTTGACCCCAGAGGATGGCCTTCTCATTAGGCACCTGCTTGTCCATCATCATGGTAGATGGTACTTTCTAGAGGTGCCCAAGCCTCTCTCCACCCCATCCTCCATGCTCTTCTTATGCTAGAACCCTGGCTGCTCCACTCAAGGAGGCCTGCTGTGGCCCTCTCTTTGGATCTGGCAGGCTTGTAACTGTGTCCACCGGTAGAACATGGCGGCAGTGGGTGCTGGACACCTGTGGAAACCAGATCATAGAGGTCATGGCCGTCTCTGCCTCGGTTTCTTGGCTCTCCTGCTCTTGGGACACTTGCTCTTGAGGTGCAGTCACCAGCTTGGGAGGAGGCTGGGGGTACATGCGGAGTTCAGGGGTGGGTGGTCCACCCAAAAGCCCAGCTGGGCCTTCCGCTGCTAGCCTGCATGGACTGCCAGCCCTAGGAGGGAACGGATTGAGATGGTCCCTGCCCCACGTTGAGTTCCCAGACACCAGCCGGCAGAGACAAGCCACTCTGCTGCCCCCTGCCCAAATTCCTGACCTACAGGAAGCGGGAGAGATGATAAAGGATCATTGTTTTGAACCACTAAGTGTTGGGTAACTAGCCACGCAGAATAGATACTAATTCAACCATCTTATCTAAAGTAGTGTCACGAGTAGTCACGGGCCCTGGCGTAAACCTTCTCACTTGCTTTTAAAGGAAGGTCCACGTGAGCTGGTGTGTGGCGGGGAGCTTGGAGCAGGAAGAGTGGGACCATCGCCAAAGGCAGATGGACCTCCCTTCCTGGGCACATCTTCTCTCTGCTGGTTTAGCTCCACAGTGATGTGTCCACACTTTTTATGGCAAAAATGACAAAGAAGAAGCAAACGGCAGGAGGTAGAAAAGCTTGGGGGAAACATAGCTGCATGAGACCCTTGAACTTCACGTGTATACGTGGCTTTTTACAGCACAGCCCCGAGATGTCCTTGGAAACGTCTTCTTGTCTCTAGCCTGCTTTATTATAAGAATGCAGTATGTAATACACCTAACATACAAAATAGGTGTTAACTGACTCTTCATGTAGTTGGTAAAGTTTTTGGTCAACAGTAGGTTATTAGTAAAACGTTTGGGTCAAAAAGTTACATGTGGATTTTCGACTGTGCAGGAGGGGCGTTCGGCACCCCAGTGCCCATGGTGTCCAAGGGTCAACTGTCATCCAGGAAATCCAAGGATCAACAAGAACCCCTACTGCTCAAGCGATGGACTTTTCTAGGGCCCAAGAATTTCCTGGCTCGTGGTGGCCTTCTCCGCGTTCCTGGCATGCCTGCACTGTAATTCCCCGGGATAGAGACCGGAGAGTCTTCAGTTCTGCAAGGCCCAGCGTGGCGGCCCCGTCCACACGTGGTGTCAGCATGCCGGGGGTTTCGTGGGTGCGTGTCCTGGAAATGTGAGCAAGCATGCAAGGCATCTGACACCCCATTACGTAGAATTGAATGTTTTCATGACACTTTGCCCAGCGGCACCTTTATAGAGTCACAGGGCACGGAGACTATGCAAGTTCAAAGAGATTAAGCTTTCTTCCCTCCCAGCTGCTAGGGAATGCTGCCTGGCATGTGGATGATGGATGGAATTACCAGCCCCCACGTGTGCTGGAAACCCTTCTTTATTTTAGTTTTTCATAAGCAGCTTGTGTCACTGGCCGAGAATGGGACAGGCAGGCTGGCGGCTGAGCAGAATCCCACGTGTGGCGCCGTCTGGGTGATCTGGGGGAGGGGAGCCTGTCTGTTCAGCCACAGTTCCTGTCTCCAGGCAGGTGAGGGGCTCCCTGCTCCCTGGGATCGGGGATGCTGTTTGAACCCCTGTAGCAGACCTGCTGCTTTGCTGGGGAGGACAGAGAGCACCTGAGTGAGGGATCAGAGGGGGGCCGCCCTAGGCTCAGCTGTCCCCTGGCTCAGGGTCTCCTCCTCTGGCATTGCTCGGTGAAGTCTGAATGCAAGTGTGTTTCTCAGCTGGATGGGATGCCCTTTGAAAAACCTCAGACAGCTCCTGTTCTCCAGGGCGGGGCCTTCTAGAGCAGCAGGGTGAAGCTGGGGGCCGCTCATGCGCCTGGCCTCCAGGGAAGGGGGTTCTGCAGGTCGAGGCCTTGCCCTGGGAAGGCGGCCAGGAGCTGGCCGGAGCTGGCCGGAGCTGGCCGGAGCAAATGTTTGGGGGGTGAGGGTTGGAAGAACACACGTGGGGAGGGTCAGTTTCGGGGGACAGACAGCCAAGGGAAATAAGTCTTGCCTCTGAGCCAGTGGTGGGCGCCACAAAGGCTGGGTGGCCCTCCCACCGGGGGCATTGCCCACAGAGAGCACAGTCTCCGTGGCTGTGGAGAAGGCTCCAGAGCTCCGTTCCAGAGAAGGAGCAAGGCTGGCTCTGGGGATAGCCAGGGATCCCGAGATGTGAGCACAGTGGGGCCTTTCTTCTCCAGCAGTTCTGCCACTGTGTCTGCTGGGGGGGTGCTGGGTCATGGGTCGGGGCGGGGGAGAGGGCTGAGGTGGATGATGTGGGGAAGCAGGGCGGTGGGGGAAGGGGATGGAAGAGATGTGGGGATGGAGGAAATGGGGTTGGGGGTGGTAGATGGGGAGGGGGTGGGGGATGGGGAGGGGTAGGGGTAGGGGGATTGGGATGGGGATGGGGGAGGGGGATGGGGATGGGGGAGGGGGCAGCAGCAGCGAGCAGGTGGAGGCTCTGTATCCCCTCTTGGCACAGGTGCTGCAGGTGGTCTCGGGGTTTGTGGTGCTGGTCTGACCTGGCGCCCCGCTGGACTGCACAGACTGAGGGCCAGGGCCTACCTCTGGAAGCAGCTTGGCTTCCTGGGGGAAGCACGCCTGTGGGTCCCCATGTAGGATGCTGTTTCCTGGGTCTGGGGAAGCCACGAGGCCTGCAGGATGACAAAGGTCTCCTTCGTAAGGTGAATTCCGCTCCTTAGCTGGATGGCGGTTGAAGCCTCCACGAAATCTGGGGTGCTGACCTCCTGGCCTCTCCAGACAGAAGCAGAGCAGCCTGGGGGTCCGCGCTGGGGGCACTGGGGAGAGCAGGGGGCCACGGCCCGCGCCCCAGCACTGGGGGCAGAAGCACGCAGGCTCTCCCAGTTCCTTTAGGGCCAGCAGGTCGGGAAGCGTATCCACACAGGTGGGTGAGGTCGGGTCTGACGGAGCTGACTTCGGGACCCTGGGCGCGCCGAGGCCCCCGGAGCCCAGTGCCGCCTGGGCCACGGTCTCAGCAGGTGGACGCGGGGCTCCGAGCGGTACCTGGTACCGCACGCGCGCCTGGCTGTCTCCTGCGCCCCTGGGACAGCGTGAACGTGGCTGGGCTGGGGGAGGTGGGCCCGCGGGCACTGTCGGGAGCCTCATGCTTTCGGCCTTTGGTCCCTTAGCTGAGTGTGCGGTGCCACGTACCCCTGCTGCCCCCCAGACGCCCCACGGCCCGCGTGGTCCTGTGCTGCCCGGGCGCTGTGGGGGGGGTGCCTCGTGTAGCCTCTCACACACAGTTCATCGTGGGGGTTGATTTAACTGGGCTATCGGTGCCCAGATGGCCAAACAGGATTCTGGTCCCGTTGCTGAGCCGGGGCATGAGTCTTTTCTCGCCCTCGGACTTGGCCTGGAACACCGGCTCCTTTTCTGGAGGCTGTCAGCCTTCAGACTGGAGCGACAGTGTCTGCACTCGGGGCCTCCAGCTGCGGTCTGCCGATGGGGGGACTTGTCAGCGTCCGTCCTCAAGCTCGGGAGCCAGTTCCTCACCCTGACACTTCCTCTGTGCCGGTCGGCTCTCTCTCTCTGCAGAGCCCTGGCTCACCCACTCCATATTCTCCACCATGGAGATTCTCGGCCCTCATGCCTCCTCCCTGCGGGGACTGGGACAGAGATGCAGGGCTGCCCTTCATGCCCAGGCATCAGGACAGGGCTGTGGACAGGCCTGGCCAGCTCCCAACAGGCTGCTTATTCCATGAGGGTGGCCACTGTGGGCCTGGTGGTGGCAGGAGCGTGCTCGGCGGGCTTAGGGAGCATTTTACACCCCAGCAAAGACATTCATGCTGGTCATGAGGCCTGAGACTTGGGCTCGTCTGGGGGAAGCCAAGATAGAAGCACGTAGTGGTAGAGTTCATGTGCCTTTTGGTTGGAGAGCTGAGAGTGCTTTCGCTCCCCCAGTGTGAGTCCCTGCCGGTCTCAGCCACTTTCTGGGAGTGGGAGCAAGGAAGGGAAGGAGGGTTGCTTTTATCTGAAAGGATCATGCGAGTGTGGGACAAGATGTGTCCAAACCAACAAACGAAACAACAGAAACTAGTTTAAACCTGAGTGTTGGGGTGCGGGGGTGACAAGGCCAGCAGCAGCCACATGGGGAAATCGTGCTTTAGGGATCCTCCCAGAAGGAGCTGGGTAAGAGGTTAGTGTGTGCGCACACCCACAGACCCACATACACACCTACAGTCCCTCTATACCACTTACGTATCAATACTGCACACGGTATTGTGAGTCCCAAAACTTGGGGTGACCTCCGTGTACACCCCGGCTTTGGTAACACATCCTTCTCTGGAGCGCTTCAAGACACTGCAGACAACAGGTGAGAGGTGGACGACGTGGATGCTCTGGACCCGTCAGGGCGGGCTGCCAGACCAGGGCGAGCGTGGGAGCTGCTCCCTGGCCCTGCATGCAGAGCGGAGGTCAGAGGGGAGGCCGGGAACTGGGTGGGCCACACTGGAGAGCTCCTGGGGTTTCTGCACCCCAGGCCTGTGGCTTTGGCACCCATGCTCAGAGCAGAGGCCGCCCCCGCCCCCCGAGCACCCTCCCGGTTTCCAGCGGGCACTTAGCTCACGCGTGCTGACCAACAGTTCAAAGGCCTCCTTTCCCTGAAATATCACACAAAGGAAGGAAGCACAGCCGGGACCTTGGTTGTGTCTTCCAGCCGCTTGCTCTGACCACCAACAGCACTCCCATTTCCTGTGGCCGGTGGCTCCCGATGTGAGCGGAGTCCCACAACATAGTTCATGAAAAATGGCTATTTTTAGGTGAAAAGATAAGACCGGTTCCTGGAAAGCCAGGACAGCCTTTCAAGCAGAAGCCACTGCTGTCCCAGGCCGGTCCTCACTGCAGGTCCTCCTGGGTCCCCTGAGGCCACCGGTCCAGCGCCGGGTCAGCCCGTGGGGAGACGTGGCACCTTCTGTTGGGGGAAGCTCACCTTCTCTTCCATCCACATCCACTGCTGTCTGTGTTGTGAGGTTTAAGAAGAAAATCCTGAACTTGAGAGGAGAACAGAGTGGGGGTTTTGATGACGCATGGCCGACTGGTTCTCCAAGTGGGGTCCCCGGGGACAGGTCCTGTCTACCTGCTGTGCGGGAGCCTCTGGGGCGGGGCCCTGGGGGGATTCTGTGCAGGATGGGACTGAGGAGGTCCCTAGGAACACATGACTGTTTCCTTTTCTTACTGATCTTGCCGCTCAGTTCTGAGCAGACGGCCATTCTGGCACGAGAAGCCCACGTTTCCCCGAGAGTCGGGGCCTTTCTGGTCAGGACTGTAAACCTGAGGAGTCCTCCTACAGAGACTGGGAGTGCTCCTCGTGAGCTCAGCGCTTCTGCGGCACCGAGGTCTCCTTGTCACCTCCCAGAGTGCCAGCCTTTCCGGGTAGGGCTGTTTGCGCGTCTGTCTACCAGGGTTTAGAAGATGTGAGGGAGCTCCTCTTCCTCGTAAACCCAGGAACAGCAGTGATTTCCCTGTAGGACACACTCCTAAAACTCAAATACCCTGCTGCCCAAGCACACCACTTAGCTATTGGGTGTGTGGCACCGAAGGGATGCCCTCTGCACAGCCACACGGGTGTGTGTTCACGAGCGTTACGTGGATGGGAGCAGTGGGCCCACACTGGGTTCTTTTGTCGTTGCGCTTGAGGTATCATTGACGTACAACATTATACTTATTTCTGGTGCTCTGCACTATTTTACATTGCAGTATATCCTGGACATGATTCCATGTCAGCACCTGCAGATACACTTGTTTTTTTTTTTTTTAAGATTTTATTTATTTATTTATTTGAGAGAGAGAGCAGAGAGAGAGAGAGAGCACATGAGCGGGGCGTGGGGAGCGGCAGAGGGAGAGAGAGAAGCAGACTCCCCGCTGAGCAGGGAGCCCGATGTGGGGCTTGATCCCAGGACCCTAGGATCGTGTCCTGAGCTGAAGGTAGATGCTCAACCGACTGAGCCACCCAGTCACCCCATACACCTGGGTTTTTAAAGGAACCACAGCACACCACACAGCATGGATCAGGATTATCTACCCTGTCTTCTGTGAATGGACATCTGCTGCATCCCGAAGAAATGTAATCGAGTTGACAGTGAGGGAACAGACTGTGTCGAAGTAAGGAAATGTCACTGGATGGTCCAGAGACAAGTGAAGGCTGAGCTGGGAAATAGAAGGCTAATAGAACAAAATCCATCAACATATACTTGCTTTCCATCCCTCTCACAGTATCTTTAAAAGACATCACATAGGGCAATTAAAAAATGAGCAAAGGGTCTGATTAAATATTTCTCCAGTGAAGATACAAAAAAGGGCCAATAAACCCATGAAAAGAAGTTTAGTATCATTAGCCAACAGGGAATTGCAAACCCAAATCACAGTGAGATAGCACTTCATCCCGCCTCGGAAGGTCGTAATCAAACAGACAGACAACACCAAGTGTTGGTGAGGAGGTGGGCAAGCCATCATCCTTGGCCCAGCTGGTGGGGAAGTGAGAAGTTGCAGCTGCTTTGGAAAACACTCTGATGGTTCCTCAAAAGGTTAACCGTAGAGTGGATATGCAACCAGTCCAGCTTACTTCTAGGTTATACCCGAAAGAAATGAAAACTGATGTCCACACCAAACACGCACACCCATGTTCACAGCAGCATTATTCACAATAGCCAAAAAGTAGAAATGACTCAAATGTGCGTCAACAGCCTGGATGCGAGGATAGCTGAAGTGAGGCACGCCCATACCGTGGAGTTCTGTTGAATGGACCACCCTCACATGCTACATCATGGTCGGACCTCAAAAATATCATGCCACATGGAAGAGTCAGTCCAGAAAGGCCATGTACTTGATATTTCAATTTATAACAAATGTGCAGAATAGGCAAATCCTGAAAATAGAGACAGAAAACAGGGCCATGGTCACCTGGGGCTGGGATGAGAGAGCCGGGGGTCAAAACAGGGAGAAGTGACTGCTGATGGGCATGGGGCTTGTTTTGGGGGCAGTGAGAATGTTCCAGAAGTGATATCGACAATGTTTGCACGGCCTGTGAATATATTAGAAGCCACGGAAGTGTTCAGTGAACATGTGTGAATTACGTCTCAACAAGCTGTTACACATGTATGAATAATTAATAAACGATGTGTCATCTGCCTGTCACTCATCTATTATGCATCCTCGTCAACACTGGCACTGTGACCAGTTGCTGAAATCGGGACCGTCTCCCACACCAATTTTCTCATTGTTCGACTGGCTTATGTTTATTTACGGTGACCAGTTTTCCTCTGCTTTTATCGAGCGCTGTTTTACTCAGGGTGAGCTGTTGGTGACTAACACCGTCACGTAGCTCTGAGCTGATTACAGACACCGAGCCCTGGTTCTGATGGATCTTGGTGAGGAGCGGACATCCCCAGCACTCAGCCCTACGCAGTGACAGGCAGGGCCTGGGTCCTCACTTCTGCAGAGAGGGTGGGCGCGCTCCTCCATCACGGGACAGCTGGTTAGTAGGAGAGGCAGATGGCCACTGCGCTTTGCAGCGTGGTGGCCGTGGGAGGGCACATGAGGGTAGCCGGGGTGGAGAGGACTCTGCCCTCCACATCCGCTGCCTCTCCTTCTGCCACCATCCTGCACAGTGGAGACCAGAAAGCTGGTGTGCACAGCCAGGCCTCGGGCCTGGATTTAGGTTCCAGTGTCAGATGCCTTGGCTGGAGATTTGCAAGGCAGAGGGCCATGAAGACACTGCCATGCGGGTGAAGGGGTGAGCAGAGCAGGGTCTAGTCCCCAGGATGGTGCAGACTGACAGGCAGGATGCAGGGCGCCCACTCGACTTGTCACAGCAGGGTGGTGTGACCCTGGGGCTTGCGAAGAGTCTCTCCAGTCAGACCGCTGCTGCTGGGGGCGGCCTCTTGGTCGTGTGTCCTTGGTGTTGGTGGAGGTGGTGTGTGGCTAGAGTAGGAGGCTTGTTGGTTGTAGAGGGCCAGCAGCCAGTGCTGGGTGAGCTGGTGATACCGCCTTGGGAGTCTCTCTGGTCCTGCCTCATGAGCCACTGAACCCCTTGCAATTAATCCCTTTTCGCTCTAAACCAGCCAGAGAGGGTTCTGGTTTTTGTAACTGAACCCTGACCGATAAGAGTGAGTTATGTAAGCAGATTTCTTAACACTGCCTGAAACATTTTTTGCATTTCTGGAAGGAGCTCAACTGGGTTAGAGTGTATTCTTCTAAAATACACTGAATTACATCTGCTCACACTTCACTAAGATTTGACATGGCTTTCTTACGTAAGGCTAGTCTATTTCTGCTTCATATTGAATTTTAGTATCCGTGTTTTGCCAGCCTTAAAAAAAAAAGAATCTGTGCTCTTTCTTTGTATTCTAGAAAAGGTTA
>NW_025409700.1:0-11996 GCF_002201575.2 Neomonachus schauinslandi
TTTTTTTTTTTTTTTAACATATAATGTATTATTTGTTTCAGAGGTACAGGTCTGTGATTCATCAGTCTTACACAGTTCACAGCGCTCACCATAGCACATACCCTCCCCAATGTCTATCACCCAGTCACTCCATCCCTTCCACCCCCTACCACTCCAGCAACCCTCAGTTTGTTTCCTGCGATTAAGAATTCCTCATATCAGTGAGATCATATGATACATGTCTTTCTCTGATTGACTTATTTTGCTTAGCATAGTACCCTCTAGTTCCATCCACGTTGATGCAAATGGCAAGATTTCATTTCTTTTGATGGCTGCATAATACTCCATTGTATATATATACCACTTCTTCTTTATCCGTTCATCTGTTGATGGACATATTGGCTTTTTCCATAGTTTGGCTATTGTGGACATTGCTGCTATAAACACTGGGGTGCATGTACCCCTTCAGATCACTACATTTGTATCTTTGGGGTAAATACCCAGTAGTGCATTTGATGGATTGTATGGTAGCTCTATTTTTAACTTTTTGAGGAACCTCCATACTGTTTTCCAGAGTGGTTACACCAGCTTGCATTCCCACCAACAGTGTAGGAGAGTTCCCCTTTCTCCACATCCTTGCCAACATCTGTCCTTTCCTGACTTGTTAATTTTAGCCATTCTGACTGGTGTGAGGTGGTATCTCATTGAGGTTTGGATTTGGATTTCCCTGATGCTGAGTGATGTTGAGCACTTTTTCATGTGTCTGTTGGCCATTTGGATGTCTTCTTTGCAGAAATGTCTGTTCATGTCTTCTGCCCATTTCTTGATTGGATTCTTTGTTCTTTAGGTGTTGAGTTTGATGAGTTCTTTATAGATTTTGGATACTAGCCCTTTATCTGATATGTCATTTGCAAATATCTTCTCCCATTCTGTCGGTTGTCTTTTGGTTTTGTTGACTGTTTCCTTTGCTGTGCAAAAGCTTTTTATCTTGATGAAGTCCCAATAGTTCATTTTTGCCCTTGCTTCCCCACCTTTGGCGATGTTTGTAGGAGGAAGTTGCTGCGGCTGAGGTCAAAGAGGTTGCTGCCTGTGATCTCCTTTAGGATTTTGATGGAATCCTGTCTCACATTGAGGTCTTTCAACCATTTGGAGTCTATTTTTGTGTGTGGTGTAAGGAAATGGTCCAGTTTTATTCTTCTGCATGTGGCTGTCCAATTTTCCCAACACCATTTGTTGAAGAGACTGTCTTTTTTCCATTGGACATTCTTTCCTGCTTTGTCAAAGATTAGTTGGCCATAGAGTTGAGGGTCCATTTCTGGGCTCTCTGTTCTGTTCCATTGATCGTTGTGTCTGTTTTTGTGCCAGTACCATACTGTCTTGATGATTAAAGCTTTGTAATAGAAGTCCGGAATTATGATGCCATGAGTTTTGGTTTTCTTTTTCAACATTCCTTTGGCTATTTGGGGTCTTTTCCGGTTCCATACAAATTTTAGGATTATTTGTTCCATTTCTTTGAAAAAAAGTAGATGGTATTTTGATAGGGATTGCATTGAATGTGTAGATTGCTCTAGGTAGCACTGACATCTTCACAATATTTTTTCTTCCAATCTGTGAGCATGGAACGTTTTTCCATTTCTTTGATTCTTCCTCAATTTCTTTCATGAGTATTTTATAGTTTTCTGAGTACAGATTCTTTGCCCCTTTGGTTAGATTTATTCCTAGGTATGTTATGGTTTGGGTGCAATTGTAAATGTGATCAACTCCTTAATTTCTCTTTCTTCTGTCTTATTGTTGGTGTATAGGAATGCCAGTGATTTCTGTGCATTGATTTTATATCCTGCCACTTTACTGAATTCCTGTATGAGTTCTAGCAGTTTTGGGGTGGAGTCTTTTGGGTTTTCCACATGAAGTATCATATCATCTGCAAAGAGTGAGAGTTTGACTTCTTTTTTCCTGATTTGGATGCCTTTTATTTCTTTTTGTTGTCTGATTGCTGTGGCTAGGACCTGTAATACTTTGTTGAATAGCAGTAGTGATAGTGGACATCCCTGCCGCGTTCCTGACCTTAGGGGGAAAGCTCTCAGTTTTTCTCCATTGAGAATGATATTCGCTGTGGGTTTTTCATAGATGGCTTTTATGATATTGAGGTACGTACCCTCTATCCCTACACTCTGAAGAGTTTTGATTAAGAAAGGATGCTGTACTTTGTCAAATGCGTTTTCTGCATCTATTGAGAGTATCATATGATTCTTGTTCTTTCTTTTGTTAATGTATTGTATCACATTGATTGATTTGCAGATGGTGAACCAACCTTGCAGCCCAGGGATAAATCCCACTTGGTCATGGTGAATAATCCTTTTAATGTACTGTTGGATCCTCTTGGCTAGTATTTTGGTGAGAATTTTTGCATCCATGTTCATCAGGGATATTGGTCTGTAATTCTCCTTTTTGATGGGGTCTTTGTCTGGTTTTGGGATCAAGGTAATGGTGGCGTCATAAAACGAGTTTGGAAGTTTTCCTTGCATTTCTATTTTTTGGAACAGTTTCAGAAGAATAGGTATTAATTCTTCTTTAAATGTTTGGTAGAATTCCTCTGGGAAGCCATCTGGCCCTGGGCTTTTGTTTGTTGGGAGATTTTTGATGACTGCTTCAATTTCCTTAGTGGTTATAGGTCTGTTCAGGTTTTCTATTTCTTCCTGGTTCAGTTTTGGTAGTTGATATATCTCTAGGAATGCATCCATTTCTTCCAGGTTATCTAATTTGCTGGCATAGAGTTGCTCATAATATGTTCTTATAATTGTTTGTATTTCGTTGGTGTTGGATGTGATCTCTCCTCTTTTATTCATGATTTTGTTTATTTGGGTCATTTCTCTTTTCTTTTTGATAAGTCTGGCCAGGGGTTTATCAATCTTGTTAATTCTTTCAAAGAACCAGCTCCTAGTTTCGTTGATCTATTCTACTGTTCTTTTGGTTTCTATTTCATTGATTTCTGCTCTGATCTTTATTATTTCTCTTCTCCTGCTGGGTTTAGGCTTTATTTGCTGTTCTTTCTCCAGCTCCTTTAGGTGTAGGGTTAGGTTGTGTATTTGAGACCTTTCTTGTTTCTTGAGAAAGGCTTGTATTGCTATATACATTCCTCTTAGGACAGCCTTTGCTGCATCCCAAAGATTTTGAAGAGTCGTGTTTTCATTTTCATTTGTTTCCATGAATTTTTTAAATTCTTCTTTAATTTCCTGGTTGACCCATTCATTCTTCAGTGGGATGCTCTTTAGCCTCCGTGTATTTGAGTTCTTTCTGACTTTCCTCTTGTGATTGAGTTCTAGTTTCAAAGCATTGTGGTCTGAAAATAGGCAGGGAATGATCCCAATCTTTTGGTACCGGTTGAGACCTGATTTATGACCTAGGATGTGATCGATTCTGGAGAATGTTCCATGGGGACTAGAGAAGAATGTGTATTCCATTGCTTTGGGATGGAATGTTCTGAATATGTCTGTGAAGTCCATTTGGTCCAGTGTGTCATTTAAAGTCTTTATTTCCTTGTTGATCTTTTGCTTAGATGATCTGTCCATTTCAGTGAGGGGGGTGTTAAAGTCCCCCACTATTATTGTATTGTTGTCGATGTGTTTCTTTGCTTTTGTTATTAATTGGCTTATATAATTGGCTGCTCCCATGTTAGGGGCATAGATGTTTACAATTGTTAGATCTTCTTGTTGGATAGATCCTTTAAGTAGGATATAATGTCCTTCCTCATCTCTTATTACAGTCTTTGGTTTAAAGTCTAATTTGTCTGATATGAGGATTGCCACCCCAGCTTTCTTTTGGTGTCCATTAGCATGGTAAATGGTTTTCCACCCCTCACTTTCAATCTGGGGGTGTCTTTGGTTCTAAAATGAGTCTCTTGCAGACAGCATATCGATGGGTCTTGTTTTTAATCCAGTCTGATAGCCTGTGTCTTTTGATTGGGGCATTTAGCCCATTTACATTCAGTGTAACTATTGAAAGATAGGAATTTAGTGCCATTGTATTGCCTGTAAGGTGACTGTTACCGTATATTGTCTGTGTTCCTTTCTGGTCTATGTTGCTTTTAGGCTCTCTCTTTGCTTAGAGGACCCCTTTCAAGATTTCTTGTAGGGCTGGTTTTGTGTTTGCAAATTCCTTTAGTTTTTGTTTGTCCTGCAAGCTTTTTATCTCTCCTTCAATTTTCAATGACAGCCTAGCTGGATGTAGTATTCTTGGCTGCATATTTTTCTCATTTAGTCCTCTGAATATATCCTGCCAGTCCTTTCTGGCCTGCCAGGTCTCTGTGGATAGGTCTGTTGCCAATGTAATGTTTCTACCCTTGTAGGTTACATATCTCTTCTCCCGAGCTGCTTTCAGGATTTTCTCTTTGTCTATGAGACTCGTTAAGTTTTACTATTTTACTATTAGATGTCGGGGTGTTGACCTATTTTTATTGATTTTGAGAGGGGTTCTCTGTGCTTCCTGGATTTTCATGCCTGTTTCCTTCCCCAAATTAGGGAAGTTCTCTGGTATAATTTGCTCCATTATACCTTCTGCCCCTCTCTCTCTTTCTTCTTCTTCTGGGATCCCAATTATTCTAATGTTGTTTCGTCTTATGGTATCGCTTATCTCTCGAATTCTGCCCTCGTGATCCAGTAGTTGTTTATCTCTCTTTTTCTCAGCTTCTTTATTTTCCATCATTTCATCTTCTATATTACTGATTCTCTCTTCTGCCTCATTTATTCTAGCAGTTAGTGCCCCCATTTTTGATTGCACCTCATTAATAGCCTTTTTGATTTCTACTTGGTTGGATTTTAGTTCTTTTACTTCTCCAGAAAGGGTTTCTCTAATAACTTCCATATTTTTTTCAAGCCCAGCTAGTATCTTTAAAGTGATGATTCTGAACTCTAGATCTGATATCGTGCTAATGTCCATATTGAGTAGGTCCCTGGCAGTCAGTACTACCTCTTGTTCTTTTTGTTGAGGTGATTTTTTCCATCTTGTCATTTTGTGCAGAGGAGAATAGATTAATGAGAGAACAAAATGCTAGCAGAGTAACAATGTCCCCAGAAAATATACTCTAAACAAATCAGAAAAGACCTGAAACAGTGGAAAAAGAAATGGAAAGAGAGAAAAAAGAAAAAGAAAAAGAAAAAGATAAAGATAAAAACAAAACAAACAAAACGAAACAACAACAACAACAAAAAACCAGAATGTGATCAAATATGATCAGGCTGGTATATAGATCAGTGCCACACACTAGACTTGGGGTGTATTTTGGTCTTTTAGAAGAAAGTGCCTCCCAAAATTTTAAAGAAAGAAAAACTTATATATGTACAAAAATAAGGGTTGATAAGATGAAGGGATGGAATATGACACTAAAGATGGAAATTATAAAAAATTTTATAAAAGGAATTGATAAGAAGTTGTTTGAAAAAAGAAAGAAGAGGATTTAAAAAAGAGAAAAAAAAAGGGAGAGAATGTGATCAGGCAAGGGAATAGAAAACACCATGTACTAGAGGTTTAGGGTATATTTTAATCTGTTAGAAGAAACTATCTCAAAATTTTAAAGAGAGAACAACTTATATATATATGCCAAAAATACGGGTAACTACTCTGAAGGGATAGAATATGACTCTAAAAATGAAAAATAAAAATGTTTTTTTAAAAAAAGAGATTGATAAGTTGTTGGTTGAAAAAGGGAAAAAGAAAAATTCAAAAAAAAAAAAAGACAGTTAAAAAAAATTAACTTTGAAAGACTAAAGAATCATGGTAAAAAAGCCATGAATTCTATGTGCAGTATTCCCCTAGCGCTGGAGTTCTGCCGTTTTCATTGATCGGTAAACTTGGTCTTGGCTGGCTGTTCTCGCTGATCTTCTCGGGAGGGGCCTGTTGCCGTGGTTTCCAAATGTCTTTGCCGGAGGCGGAATTGCCCCGCCCTTGCCCCCTCCCGGCTAAGTAATCTGCTCGGGTTTGCTTTCCGGGGCAGAGAATTCTAGGGACAGAGTATGATGAAGAAAGACACAGGGACTTGAAACTGCTTGGGTTCTTAGTTATTAGGATGCCTCAGTTTTAACCAACAGAAATCTCAACCCAAACTCATTTAACTAGAATAGAAAATGTATTGTCTCAGGTAAATAAGCAGACCAAACTTATTCTGTGAAGGCTTGATATATGATGAGACTAGAACTCTGTTGTTCTTTATATTTCTTGGCTCTTATTCTTCAGCGTTGGCTTTATATTCAGCAGTGTGCCTCCTTGTGATCCCTAGAAGGCTCCAGAAGCTCCTTGCACTACAGGCTTCCAGATTGATGTTTCTTCCAGAAGCTTATTTTCCACAAATATGTCCTCTTTGCTCTGATTGGTTTATGTGCTTATCCTTGAATGATTGTGGCAAGGTGTATGGGACACAGAGTAACTAGCTCATTGCTGGAGTTGGGGGTGGGGTCTGTCTCACTTAAACATGTGTGAAAGGGAAAGAGTTGTAAAACAAAGAAAATCAGCATGTATTACAAAGAAAATTTTATGGCAGGCAGAGGTTAGAAGCTAGGTAAAAAACAGATGTCACTCACATTAATTCCTCTCATTTCTTCATTTATAAACATTTGCTGAGTATCTCCTACCTACTAGATACTCTTTAGCTCAGTAGTCATGGATCCCAGCTCTCAGGGGAGTATACATTTAGTACTTTGTATAGATAGAGTGTAGTGTGTGAAAGGAGGGCAGAAGTAAAGGTGGGTTGAGGAAAAATATGGGCAGAGGAAAAAACATGGAGAGGCTTGTGTGCCTTGCTGAAGAGTTTGGGCTTTATCACAAAGACAGTAAGGAGCAAGTAAAGGGCTTGAGAAGAAAGATGAGGACTTGGCGGCATAATTAATTGGTGGGAAAGAGGACCAGAGGTGGATTGCAAGTTACAGGATTGCAGGCAGGCTTAAAGAATGGAGTGGCAGTGGAAATAGAGAAAGGAGGAGAGTTATAAGTTGAGAATGATTCATTGTTGAACAATTCACACAAAGCTGTGTGACTTTGAACTTGGGCTTTAGAGTCATACAGAGCTGGAGAGCTAAGCTTTGCCCCTTACTGGCTTGGTTATTTTGGTCCAGTGGCTTTTCTCAATTTTTACTTTGGTCATCAGTAAAATGAGACTATCCCAAATATCCACCCACTGTATGCCCCACACTCCTTTCTAGGATCATCACCATTTAGTACATTTGGGAATAAAGACTGTTTCACATCCATTCCTTAATTCAATATCTTAGCTGTTTCTCCTCAGGTCCACCAATTCCTTTACTCAGGAATCACATATTAAAGACCTTTGTTTCTTTCATATGTTTGGTGAAATTTCAGGGTCAGGAGATACTTTACTATGAAGTTGCACAATTTAAAATTGATTATTAGGCATCCATTCTTTGAAAAGTCTGATGTCCACTGGCCGCCAATAATCTCACTGGCCGTGTTTTTATTTTATTTTATTTTATTTTTTTAATTGAAGTATAGTTGACATACCATGCTGGGCACTCTTCTTTCTGGACTCTAGCCAGTTGCCCAGGTGTTGTGTTTCTCCTATCTTTGTCCAGCCTTATCTGTAAATTTCCCATTATCTTGTGTTAATAGAGTACATTATCTGTTTTTTTTTTTTTAAGATTTTATTTATTTATTTGAGAGAGAGAGAATGAGAGAGAACACATGAGAGGGGATAGGGTCAGAGGGCAAAGCAGACTCCCTGCCAAGCAGGGAGCCCGATGCGGGACTCGATCCAGGGACTCCAGGATCATGACCTGAGCCGAAGGCAGTCGCTTAACCAACTGAGCCACCCAGGCGCCCAAGTACATTATCTGTTTTTAATTAAAATTTTATTTACTTACTTGAGAGAGAGAGAGCAAGCAAGAGAGAGCACGAGTGGGGGAGAGGCAGAGGGAGAGGGAGAAGCAGACTCCCCGCTGAGCGGGTAGCCCAATATGGGGCTCGATCCCAGGACCCGGGGATCATGACCTGAGCAGAAGGTGACGTTTAAACGACTGAGCCACCGGGAGCCCCAAGCACATTATATTTTAATTGCTTTCATTGTTCTAGTCCAATTTATGCCTCAGGGCCTCATATCTCTCAAAGGGGACTATCACACTATTTTCTAAACAAAGTCTCTGAAAGGAACTATGGTTGCAGTTTATAAAATAATAATGCTATTCAGCCTGCCACCTATCTCAGTACTAAGGTTTTTTTAAAATTTAATTTTATTATGTTATGTTAATCACCATACATTACATCATTAGTTTTTGATGTAGTGTTCCATGATTCATTGTTTGTATATAACACCCGGTACTCCATTCAATATGTGCCCTCTTTAATACCCATCACCAGGCTAACCCATCCCCCCACCCCCTCCCCTCTAGAACCCTCAGTTTGTTTCTCAGAGTCCATAGTGGCTCATGGTTCGTCTCTCCCTCTGATTTCCCCCCCTTCATTTTTCCCTTCCTACTATCTTTTTTTTTTTTTTTTAACATATAATGTATTATTTGTTTCAGAGGTACAGGTCTGTGATTCATCAGTCTTACACAGTTCACAGCGCTCACCATAGCACATACCCTCCCCAATGTCTATCACCCAGTCACTCCATCCCTTCCACCCCCTACCACTCCAGCAACCCTCAGTTTGTTTCCTGCGATTAAGAATTCCTCATATCAGTGAGATCATATGATACATGTCTTTCTCTGATTGACTTATTTTGCTTAGCATAGTACCCTCTAGTTCCATCCACGTTGATGCAAATGGCAAGATTTCATTTCTTTTGATGGCTGCATAATACTCCATTGTATATATATACCACTTCTTCTTTATCCGTTCATCTGTTGATGGACATATTGGCTTTTTCCATAGTTTGGCTATTGTGGACATTGCTGCTATAAACACTGGGGTGCATGTACCCCTTCAGATCACTACATTTGTATCTTTGGGGTAAATACCCAGTAGTGCATTTGATGGATTGTATGGTAGCTCTATTTTTAACTTTTTGAGGAACCTCCATACTGTTTTCCAGAGTGGTTACACCAGCTTGCATTCCCACCAACAGTGTAGGAGAGTTCCCCTTTCTCCACATCCTTGCCAACATCTGTCCTTTCCTGACTTGTTAATTTTAGCCATTCTGACTGGTGTGAGGTGGTATCTCATTGAGGTTTGGATTTGGATTTCCCTGATGCTGAGTGATGTTGAGCACTTTTTCATGTGTCTGTTGGCCATTTGGATGTCTTCTTTGCAGAAATGTCTGTTCATGTCTTCTGCCCATTTCTTGATTGGATTCTTTGTTCTTTAGGTGTTGAGTTTGATGAGTTCTTTATAGATTTTGGATACTAGCCCTTTATCTGATATGTCATTTGCAAATATCTTCTCCCATTCTGTCGGTTGTCTTTTGGTTTTGTTGACTGTTTCCTTTGCTGTGCAAAAGCTTTTTATCTTGATGAAGTCCCAATAGTTCATTTTTGCCCTTGCTTCCCCACCTTTGGCGATGTTTGTAGGAGGAAGTTGCTGCGGCTGAGGTCAAAGAGGTTGCTGCCTGTGATCTCCTTTAGGATTTTGATGGAATCCTGTCTCACATTGAGGTCTTTCAACCATTTGGAGTCTATTTTTGTGTGTGGTGTAAGGAAATGGTCCAGTTTTATTCTTCTGCATGTGGCTGTCCAATTTTCCCAACACCATTTGTTGAAGAGACTGTCTTTTTTCCATTGGACATTCTTTCCTGCTTTGTCAAAGATTAGTTGGCCATAGAGTTGAGGGTCCATTTCTGGGCTCTCTGTTCTGTTCCATTGATCGTTGTGTCTGTTTTTGTGCCAGTACCATACTGTCTTGATGATTAAAGCTTTGTAATAGAAGTCCGGAATTATGATGCCATGAGTTTTGGTTTTCTTTTTCAACATTCCTTTGGCTATTTGGGGTCTTTTCCGGTTCCATACAAATTTTAGGATTATTTGTTCCATTTCTTTGAAAAAAAGTAGATGGTATTTTGATAGGGATTGCATTGAATGTGTAGATTGCTCTAGGTAGCACTGACATCTTCACAATATTTTTTCTTCCAATCTGTGAGCATGGAACGTTTTTCCATTTCTTTGATTCTTCCTCAATTTCTTTCATGAGTATTTTATAGTTTTCTGAGTACAGATTCTTTGCCCCTTTGGTTAGATTTATTCCTAGGTATGTTATGGTTTGGGTGCAATTGTAAATGTGATCAACTCCTTAATTTCTCTTTCTTCTGTCTTATTGTTGGTGTATAGGAATGCCAGTGATTTCTGTGCATTGATTTTATATCCTGCCACTTTACTGAATTCCTGTATGAGTTCTAGCAGTTTTGGGGTGGAGTCTTTTGGGTTTTCCACATGAAGTATCATATCATCTGCAAAGAGTGAGAGTTTGACTTCTTTTTTCCTGATTTGGATGCCTTTTATTTCTTTTTGTTGTCTGATTGCTGTGGCTAGGACCTGTAATACTTTGTTGAATAGCAGTAGTGATAGTGGACATCCCTGCCGCGTTCCTGACCTTAGGGGGAAAGCTCTCAGTTTTTCTCCATTGAGAATGATATTCGCTGTGGGTTTTTCATAGATGGCTTTTATGATATTGAGGTACGTACCCTCTATCCCTACACTCTGAAGAGTTTTGATTAAGAAAGGATGCTGTACTTTGTCAAATGCGTTTTCTGCATCTATTGAGAGTATCATATGATTCTTGTTCTTTCTTTTGTTAATGTATTGTATCACATTGATTGATTTGCAGATGGTGAACCAACCTTGCAGCCCAGGGATAAATCCCACTTGGTCATGGTGAATAATCCTTTTAATGTACTGTTGGATCCTCTTGGCTAGTATTTTGGTGAGAATTTTTGCATCCATGTTCATCAGGGATATTGGTCTGTAATTCTCCTTTTTGATGGGGTCTTTGTCTGGTTTTGGGATCAAGGTAATGGTGGCGTCATAAAACGAGTTTGGAAGTTTTCCTTGCATTTCTATTTTTTGGAACAGTTTCAGAAGAATAGGTATTAATTCTTCTTTAAATGTTTGGTAGAATTCCTCTGGGAAGCCATCTGGCCCTGGGCTTTTGTTTGTTGGGAGATTTTTGATGACTGCTTCAATTTCCTTAGTGGTTATAGGTCTGTTCAGGTTTTCTATTTCTTCCTGGTTCAGTTTTGGTAGTTGATATATCTCTAGGAATGCATCCATTTCTTCCAGGTTATCTAATTTGCTGGCATAGAGTTGCTCATAATATGTTCTTATAATTGTTTGTATTTCGTTGGTGTTGGATGTGATCTCTCCTCTTTTATTCATGATTTTGTTTATTTGGGTCATTTCTCTTTTCTTTTTGATAAGTCTGGCCAGGGGTTTATCAATCTTGTTAATTCTTTCAAAGAACCAGCTCCTAGTTTCGTTGATCTATTCTACTGTTCTTTTGGTTTCTATTTCATTGATTTCTGCTCTGATCTTTATTATTTCTCTTCTCCTGCTGGGTTTAGGCTTTATTTGCTGTTCTTTCTCCAGCTCCTTTAGGTGTAGGGTTAGGTTGTGTATTTGAGACCTTTCTTGTTTCTTGAGAAAGGCTTGTATTGCTATATACATTCCTCTTAGGACAGCCTTTGCTGCATCCCAAAGATTTTGAAGAGTCGTGTTTTCATTTTCATTTGTTTCCATGAATTTTTTAAATTCTTCTTTAATTTCCTGGTTGACCCATTCATTCTTCAGTGGGATGCTCTTTAGCCTCCGTGTATTTGAGTTCTTTCTGACTTTCCTCTTGTGATTGAGTTCTAGTTTCAAAGCATTGTGGTCTGAAAATAGGCAGGGAATGATCCCAATCTTTTGGTACCGGTTGAGACCTGATTTATGACCTAGGATGTGATCGATTCTGGAGAATGTTCCATGGGGACTAGAGAAGAATGTGTATTCCATTGCTTTGGGATGGAATGTTCTGAATATGTCTGTGAAGTCCATTTGGTCCAGTGTGTCATTTAAAGTCTTTATTTCCTTGTTGATCTTTTGCTTAGA
>NW_025409701.1:0-11974 GCF_002201575.2 Neomonachus schauinslandi
AACGTGCTTTAGCTACTGTCCCCCTCTCTGAAGGAGAAAGCAGTTCATTGTGTACCAGATTTGACAGCTGGGTAAAGGGTTCCCTACAGAAAACGGAGTGAGAAACAAGCTGGCTCAGAGGGGACCTCTAGAAACTGCTGTAGTTACATGAAACTAGCATTCCCCTTGCCCAGGTGTGGGGAGGTCAAATATCCAGGCACCTCCCTCAAAGGAACAACAGTATAGAAAAACGTGCTTTAGATACTGTCCACCTCTCTGAAGTAGAAAGCAGTTTAGGGTGTACCACGGGTGAGAGCCTGGGGAACGGGTTCCCTCCAGAACACGGAGGGGGAAACAAGCCGGTGCAGAAGGCTCCTCTATTTCGAGGTCTAGTTTCATGAAACTACCATTCCCTTTGCCCGAGTGTGTAGAGGTCTAATATCCAGATATATCCGTTGAATGAACAAAAGTGTAGAGGAAACGTGATTTAGCTACGGTGCACCTTTCAAGTATAAGGTAGTTTAGGGTGTACCCTGGCTGAGAGCCTGGGAAATGGGTTCCTTACAGAACACGGAGTGAGAAGGAAGCTGGTGCAGAGGCCACCTCTCGAAAAAAGCATTCCCCTTGCGTGGGTGTGTGGAGGTCTAAAATCCAGGCACCTCTCACGAAGGAACAACAGTATAGAGAAAACGTGCTTTAGATACTGTCCACCTCTCTGAAGTAGAAAGTAGTTTAGGGTGTACCACGGGTGAGAGCCTGGGGAACGGGTTCCCTACATAACACGGAGCGATAAACAGGGTGGTGTAGAAGGCACCTCTCAAACCAGCTCTGGTTCTATGAAACTAGCCTTCCCCTTGCACGGATGTGGGGAGGTCTAATATCCAGGAACATCCCTCGATGGAACAACAGTGTAGAGAAAACGTGCCTTAGCTACTGCCCTCCTCTTTGAAGTAGAAAGCAATTTAGGGTGTACCATGTTGGAGAGCCTGGGGAACGGGTTCCCTACCTAACACGGACGGAGAAAGAGGCTGGTGCAGGAGGCACCTCTATTTCGATCTCTAATTTCATGAAACTAGCATTCCTCTTGCACAAGTCAGTGGAGTTCTAATATCCAGGTATAGCCACTGAAGGAACAACAGTGTAGAGAAAACGTGCTTTAGTTACCGTCGAACTCTCTAAAAGAGAAAGCAGTTTACGGTGTACCACGGGAGAGAGCCTGGGGAACGGGTTCCCTACGTAACACGGAGCGATAAACAGGGTGGTGTAGAAGGCACCTCACAAACCAGCTCTGGTTTCAGGACTCTAGCATTCCCCTTGCTCGGGTGTGTGGAGGTCTAAAATCCAGGCACCTCCCTCGAAGGAACAACAGTATAGAGTACACGTGCTTTAGATACTGTCCCCCTCTCTGAAGTAGAAAGCAGTTTAGGGTGTACCATGGGTGAGAGCCTGGGGAACGGGTTCCCTACATAAAACGGACGGAGAAACAGGCTGGTGCAGAAGGCTCCTCTATTTCGAGCTCTAGGTTCATGAAGCTAGCATTCCTCTTGCACGAGTGAGTGGGGTCTAATATCCAGGTATATCCCTTGAATGAACAACAGTGTAGAGGAAATGTTCTTTAGCTACTGTCCACCTCTCAAGTAGAAAGCAGTTCGGGTGTAAGATGGAGGAGAGCCTGGGAAACGGGTACTCTACAGAACAAGGAGTGAGAAACAACCGCTGCAGAGGGTACCTCTCGAAACAGCTCTCGTTTCATGAAACTGGCATTCCCCTTCCACGGGGGTGTCGAGGTCTAATATCCAGGAACCTCCCTAAAAGGAACAACAGTGTAGAGAAAACGTGCCTTAGCTACAGCCCTCCTCTTTGAAGTAGAAATCTATTTAGGGTTTACCACGGGTGAGAGCCTGGGGAACAGGTTCCCTACATAACACGGACGGAAAAACAGGCGGTGCAGAAGGCACCTCTATTTCGAACTCTAGTTCATGAAACCAGCATTCCTCCTGCACAAGTCAGTGGAGTTCTAATATCCAGGTATATCCCCTGAAGAAACAACAGTGTAGACAAAACGTGCTTTAGCTACCGTTGAACTCTCTAAAAGAGAAAGCAGTTTACGGTGTACCATGGGTGAGGGCCTGGGGAACGGGTTCCCTACATAAAACGGACGGAGAAACAGGCTGGTGCAGAAGGCTCCTCTATTTCGAGCTCCAGTTTCATGAAACGAGCATTCTTCTTGCACGGGTGTGTGGAGGCCTAATATCCAGGCTTATCTCTTGAATGAACAACAGTGTAGAGAAAACGCGCTTTAGCTACTGTCCCCCTCTCTGAAGGAGAAATCAGTGTAGTGTGTACCACGGGTGACAGACTGGGTTAAGGGGTTCCCTACATAACACGGAGTGAGAAACCAACCGATGCAGAAGGCCCCTCTAGAAACAGCTGTAATTTCATGAATCTAGCATTCCTCTTGCACGGGTGTGTGGAGGTCTAAAATCCAGGCACCTCCCTCGAAGGAACAACAGTGTAGAGGAAATGTGCTTTAGCTACCGTCAGCTCTCTGAAGGAGAAAGCAGTTCACGGTGTACCACGGGTGAGATCCTGGGGAACGGGTTCCCTACGTAACATGGAGCGAGAAACAGGGTGGTGTAGAAGGCACCTCTCAAACCAGCTCTGGTCTCAGGAAACTAGCATTCCCCTTGCAAGGGTCTGGGGAGGTCTAATATCCAGGCACCTCCCTTGAAGGAACAACTCTGTAGAGAAAACGTGCTTTAGCTACTGTCCCCCTCTCTGAAGGAGAAAGCAGTTCAGTGTGTACCAGGTTTGACAGCTGGGTAATGGGTTCCCTACAGAAAACGGAGTGAGAAACAAGCTGGTGCAGAAGGGACCTCTAGCAACAGCTGTAGTTACATGAAACTAGCATTCCCCTTGCCCAGGTGTGGGGAGGTCAAATATCCAGGCACCTCCCTCGAAGGAACAACAGTATAGAGAAAACGTGCTTTAGATACTGTCCACCTCTCTGAAGTAGAAATTAGTTTAGGGTGTACCACGGGTGATAGCCTGGGGTCCGGGTTCCCTTCATACAACGGTGCGATAAACAGGGTGGTGTAGAAAGCACCTCTCAAACCAGCTCTGGTTTTATGAAACTAGCCTTCCCCTTGAACGGATGTGGGGAGGTCTAATATCCAGGAACCTCCCTCGAAGGAACAACACTCTAGAGAAAACGTGCCTTAGCTACTGCCCTCCTCTTTGAAGTAGAAAGCAATTTAGGGTTTACCACGGGGGAGATCCTCGGGAACGGGTTCCCTACCTAACACGGATGGAGAAACAGGCTGTGCCAAAGGCACCTCTATTTCGAGCTCTAGTTTCATGAAACTAGCATTCCTCTTGCACAAGTCAGTGGAGTTCTAATATCCAGGTATATCCCCTGGGGGAACAACAGTGTAGAGAAAACGTGCTTTATCTACCATCGAACTCTCTAAAAGAGAAAGCAGTTTACGGTGTACTACGGGTGAGAGACTGGGTACGGTTCCCTACATAACACGGACGGAGAAACAGGCTGGTGCAGAAGGCTCCTCTATTTCGAGCTCTAGTTTCATGAAACTAGCATTCCTCTTGCACGAGTGTGTAGAGGTCTAATATCCAGATATATCCCCTGAATGAACAAAAGTGTAGAGGAAACGTGATTTAGCTACTGTCCACCTCTCAAGTATAAGGTCGTTTATGGTGTACCACGGGTGAGAGCCTGGGAAACGGGTACCCTACAGAACACGGAGTGAGAAAGAAGCCGGTGCAGAGGCCACCTCCCGAAAAAAGCATTCCCCTTGCACGGGTGTGTGGTGTTCTGAAATCCAGGCACCTCCCTCGAAGGAACAACAATATAGAGAAAACGTGCTTTAGATACTGTCCACCTCTCTGAAGTAGAAAGCAGTTTAGGGTGTACCACGGGTGAGAGCCTGGGGAACGGGTTCCCTACATAACACGGAGCGATAAACAGGGTGGTGTAGAAGGCACCTCTCAAACCAGCTCTGGTTTCATGAAACTAGCCATCCCCTTCCTCGGATGTGGGGAGGTCTAATATCCAGGAACCTCCGTCGAAGGAACAACAGTGTAGAGAAAACGTGCCTTAGCTACAGCCCTCCTCTTTGAAGTAGAGTGCAATTTAGGGTTTACCACGGGTAAGAGCCTGGGGAACGGGTTCCCTACATAACACGGTCGGAGAAACAGGCTGGTGGAGAATGCACCTCTATTTCGAGCTCTACTTTCATGAAACCAGCATTCCTCTTGCACAAGTCAGTGGAGTTCTAATATCCAGGTATATCCCCTGAAGGAACAACAGTGTAGAGAAAACTTGCTTTAGCTACCGTCAAACTCCCTAAAAGAGAAAGCAGTTTTGGTGTACCACGGGTGAGGGCCTGGGGAACGGGTTCCCTACATAAAACGGACGTAGAAATAGGCTGGTGCAGAAGGCTCCTCTATTTCGAGCTCCAGTTTCATGAAACGAGCATTCTTCTTGCACGGCTGTTTGGAGGCCTAATATCCAGGCTTATCCCTTGAATGAACAACAGTGTAGAGAAAACGTGCTTTAGCTACTGTCCCCCTCTCTGAAGGAGAAAGCAGTTTAGTGTGTACCACGGGTGACAGCCTGGGTAAACGGGTTCCCTACATAACACGGAGTGAGAAACAAACCGATGCAGAAGGCCCCTCTAGAAACAGCTGTAATTTCATGGAACTAGCATTCCTCTTGCACGGGTGTGTGGAGGTCTAAAATCCAGGCACCTCCCTCGAAGGAACAACAGTGTGGAGGAAATGTGCTTTAGCTACCGTCCAGCTCTCTGAAGGAGAAAGCAGTTTACGGTGTACCACGGGTGAGAGCCTGGGGAACGGGTTCCCTACATAACACGGAGGCAGAAGCACGCCGTTGTAAAAGTCTCCTCTCGAACCAGATCTAGTTTCATAAAATTAGCATTCCTCTTGCATGGGTGTGTGGAGTTCTAATATGCAGGCACCTCCCTCCAAAGATCAACAGTGTAGAGAAAAGTAGCTTGAGCTACAGACCACCTCTGTGAAGGAGAGAGTAGTATACTGTGTAACACCGGTGAGATCCTGGGGAACCTGATCCTTATATATTGCTGAGAGAGAAACAGGCGGGTTCAGAAGGCACCTCTCAAAGCAGCTCTAGTTTCATGAAATTAGCATCCGCTTGCACGGGTGTGTGCAGGTCTATTATCCAGGCATCTCCCTTGGAGGACCAACAATGTAGAGAAAACGTGCTTTAGCGACCTCGAACTCTCTAAAAGAGAAAGCAGTTTACGGTGTACCATGGGTGAGAGCCTGGGGAACGGGTTCCCTACATAACACGGAGGTAGAAGCAGGCCGGTGTAAAAGGCACCTCTCGATGCAGCTCTAGTTTCATGAAACTAGCATTCCTCTTGCATGGGTGTGTGGAGGTCTAATATCCACGCACCTCCCTCCAAAGATCAACAGTGTAGAGGAAAGTTGCTTTAGCTACAGCCCGCCTCTGTGAAGGAGTGAGTAGTTTACGGTGTACCACCGGTGAGAGCCTGGGGACCGTGCTCCTTACATATCGCGGAGGGAGAAACAGGCGGGTGCAGAAGGCACCTCTCGAAGCAGCTCTAGTTTCATGAAACTAGCATTCCGCTTGCACGGGTGTTGTGACGTCTATTATCCAAGCATCTCCCTCGAAGGAACAACAGTGTAGAGAAAACGTGCTTTAGCTACCGTCGAACTATCTAAAAGAGAAAGCAGTTTACGTTGTACCACGTGTAAGAGGCTGGGGAACGGGTTCCCTACATAACACGGAGGGAGAAAGAGGCTGGTGCAGAAGGCTCCTCTATTTCGAGCTGTAGTTTCATGAAGCTAGCATTTTTCTTGCACGAGTGAGTGGAGGTCTAATATCCAGGTATATCCCTTGAATGAACAACAGTGTAGAGGAAACCTTCTTTAGTACTGTCCACCCCTCAAATAGAAAGCAGTTTAGGGTGTACCACGGGGGAGAGCCTGGGAAACGGGTACCCTACAGAACACGGAGTGAGGAACAACCGGTGCAGAGGGCAGCTGTCGAAACAGCTCTAGTTTCATGAAACTGGCATTCCCCTTGCACGGGTGTGTGGAGGTCTAATATCCAGTCACCTCCCTCGAAGGTACGACTTGTAGAGAAACACTGCTTTAGCTTCCGTCCACCTCTTTGAGGGTGGAAGCCGTTTACAGGTACTGTGGTTGAGAGCCTGGGAAATGGTCCATACGTAAATATGAGGGAGACACAGGCCGGTGGAGAAGGCTCCTCTCGACTCATCTCTCGCTACCTGAAGCTAGCGCCACTGCTCCATGTGTGCCTTCAACACTGAGTCCTCCACAGGGACTTGGTGGAAAAAGTCTGTAAACAATCCCAGCTTCAGCTCAGTTCGTCTCTTCATGGGGTGGCAGCATTTTCAACTGTGCTTGTGTGCCAACCTGGGGAAGTGGAGCCAGATTAATTCCGAGGCAGAAAGAAGCATGGGCAGAAGGCCCCTCTCGACTCAACACTTGTTTCGGGAAGCTAGGTCACCTGCCCCTGGGTACATGTAGTCCTAAGTGCCATCCGCCTATCGCAAAGGAACAAAAGTGTAGAGAACCCGTGCCTCAGCAACGATTCTCCCTTGCTGAGCGTGAAGTTCATCTGCTGTGTGCTTTTGTGAAAGCCTAAGAAATGGAACCTAAACGTAACTCTTACTGAAAAACAGGCCTTTAGGGAAACCTACTCTCAACTCACCTCTTGTTTTAGGATGTGAGCATTGCTGTTCCCTGTGTGCCTGGATGCCTAGGTGCCAGCCTACAAAGTTAAAGACACAATGCGATAGACTTACCGACCTTTAGCTAACATTGCCGTTCTTGAAGCTGGAGGAATTTTACCATGTTTGTGTGTGAAAGACCGGGGAACGGGTCCCAGAAGTGAAATCGAGTGAGAAACAGGATCGTGCAGAAGGAAGCTCTCACTCACCTCTTTTTTCATGAGGCTAGTACCGTGGCCCCATGTGTATGTGCAGGCCTAAAGCCAGCCCCCTGACTGGAAAAGACAACACTGTAGAGAATCCGTTCTTCTGCTTAAATAGCCTTTCCTGAGTGTGGAAGCATTTTGCTGTGTGCGTGCGTGAGAGCACTGGAAGTGAGTCCGAAACCATATTCCGAGTGAGACTCAGGCTCCAGCAGGAGGCAGAAAACGACTCCCGAATTGTTACCTGAAGCTAGGACTGTGGCCTCTTTTGCATGGAAGTCTAATCGCTAGCGTCCTAACTCGAAGAAACAACAGTGTAGAAGGACCGTGTTTTAGATAGCATCACTGTTCTGGAGGGTGGAAATATTTTCAGTGTTTGTGTGTGACAGCCTGGGAAACGATCCCTTAAAGCACTCCACGAGAGAAAGAGCTTCGTGCAGAAGGCACATCTCGAATTAGCTCTAGTTTCATGAAGCTAACTCTCCTCCTGCATGTGTGCGTGGAGGCCTAAGTTCCAGGCACCTCCCTCGAAGGAAAGACAATGTAGAGAAACTGTGCTTTAGCTACCGTCGATCGCTCTGTTGGAGGAAGCATTTTAAGTTGTACTGTGGGTGAGAGCCTGGGGAAGGGGTTCCATACATAAATCCGAGGGAGAAACAGACCACTGCAGAAGACACCTCTTGACTCACCTCTTTCTACCTGAAGCTAACACTACTGCCCCATGTGTCCTTGGAACGCTGAGTCCTCAGCCCTGACTTGGAAGAACAAGCCTGTAAAGTAGCCCAGCTTCAGCTCACTTCACCTCTTCACAGGGAGGCAGCAGTTTCAACTATGCTTGTGTGCCAACCTGGGGAATAGGTTCAGCGTAATTCCGAGGGAGAAAGAACCATGGGCAGAAATCACCTCTCGACTCAACTCCTCTGTCGGGAAGTTAGTTCAGCTGCCCCATGTTTGCTTTCAGTTCTAAGAGCCAAAAACCTAAATCAAAGGAACAGAACTGTAGAGAACTCGAGCTTCAGCAAATATCGCCCTTCCTGTGCTCTGTGCTTTTATGAGAGCATGAGGAATGGGACATAAACGTAACTCTGAGTGAGAAAAAAGTCTCTAAGGAGGGCTGCTCTTGAATCTTTTGCAGTTTTAGGATGTCAGCACTGCTGTACCCTGAGTGTATGGATGTCTATGTGCCCACGAATAAGTCAAAGAATCAATGCTGTAGAGTGCCGAATTTAAGCTAACTTGCCTTTCTTGAAGCTGGAGGAATTTTATAGTGTCCCTGTGTGAGAGACTGGGGAACCGGTCCCATAGGTGAAACCGAGTGAGAAACAAGATCGCCCAGAAAGCAGCTGTCAACCTACTTATTGTTTCATGAGGCTAATACCTTTAACCCGTGTGTGCGTGCAGCCTTAAAGCCAGCCACGTATATCGAAGAAACAACAACGTAGAGAAACAACGTTTTAGCTACCGTCGACCTCCCTGAGGTAGGAAGCGGTTTACTGTGTACCATGGGTGAGAGCCTGGGGAACGGGTTCCATACGTAAAACGGAGGGAGAAACAGGCTGGTGCAGAAGGTACCTCTCGACTCAGCTCTTGCTACCTGAAGATAACACTACTATTCCATGTTTGCTAGGAAAGCTGAGCGCTGGAACCTGACTTGGAAGAAACAAGACTGTAAAGAATCCCAGCTTCAGCTCACTTCGTCTCTTCACAGGGTGGCAGCATTTTCAACTGTGCTTGTGTTCCAACCTGGGGAATGCTTTCCAGCATAATTCCGAGGGAGAAATAAGCATGGGCAGAAGGCCCCTCTCGACTCACTCTTGTTTCGGGAAGCTAGGTTGGCTGCCCCGTGTGTGCTTGCAGTCTAAGCGCCATCCACCTAACTCAAAGGAACAAAACTTTAGAGAACCTGTGCTTCAGCAAACATCCCCTTTCCCGTCGGTGAAGTTCATCTGTTGTGTGCTTTTGTGAAAGCATGAGAAATGGGACCTAAACGTAACTCTGAGAAATACGTCTCTAAGGAGGACTGCTCTTGACTCTCTGCTTTATGATGTTAGCACTGCTGTACCCTGTGTGTCTGCATGCCTAGGTGCCAGGCTAAGTCAAAGAATCAATGCTGTAGAGTTACCCAACTTTAGCTAACATTTTACTGTGTCTGTGTGTGAGTGACGGGGGAACGGGTACCATATGTTAAATCGAGTGAGAAATAGTATCGTGCAGAAATTACCTGTCAACTCACCTCTTGTTTCATGAGGCTAATACCATTGCCTCGTGTGTGCATGCAAGCTTAAAGCAGGCCACCTATCTCAAAGAAACAACAATGTAGAGAAACTTTGCTTTAGCTACCGTCGACCTCTCTGAGGGAGGAAGCAGTTTACTGTGTTGAACCTGACTTGGAAGAAACAAGCCTCTAAAGAATCCCAGCTTCAGCTCACTTTGCCTCTTCACAGGGTGGCAGCATTTTCAACTGTGCTTGTGTGCCAACCTGGTGAATGGGTCCCAGCATAATTCCGAGGGAGAAATAAGCATGGGCAGAGGGCACCTCTCGACTCAACTCTTGTTTCGGGAAGCTAGGTCGGCTGCCCTGTGTGTGCGTGTAGTCCTAAGTGCCATCCACCTAACGCAAAAGAACAAAACTGTAGAGAACCCGTGACTCAGCAAAGATCGCCCTTCCTGAGCTTGAACTTCATCTGTTGTGTGCTTTTGTGAAAGCATGAGAAATGGGATCTAAATGTAACTCTGAGTGAGAAACAGGCCTGTAAGGAAGGCTGCTCTCGACTCACTTCTTGTTTTAGGAGGTTAGCACTGTTGTACCCTGTGTGCCTGGAGGTTTAGGTGCCAGGCTACTAACATAAAGAATCAATACTGTAGAGTTACTGCGCTTTCGCTAACATTGCCTTTCCTGAAGCTGGAGGAAATTTACCGTGTAAGTCTGGGAAAGACTGCGGAAAGGGTCCCATACATGAAATCGAGTGAGAAATAGGATTGCGCAGAAGGCTGCTGTCAACTCACCTCTTGTTTCATAAGGCTAATACAGTTGCCCCATATATGCGTGCAGGTCTAAAGCCAGCCACCTAACCCAAAGAAACAGCACTGCAGAGTCTCCGTGGCTCACCTTAAGTAGCCTTTCCTGAGAGTGGAAGCATTTTGTTGTGTGCGTGTGTGGGAGCACTGCAATGAGTCCCAAACTTAATTCTGAATGAGGCTCAGGCCGCAGCAGAAGGCAGAACATGACTGCCAACTTGTTTCATGAAACTAGCACTGTGGCCCAACTTTTGCATGGAAGTCTAATTGCTAGCATGCTAACTCGAATAAATAACACTGTAGAGGGACATTTCTTTAGCTAGCATCGCTCTTCTGGTGGGTGGAAATATTTTCAGTGTGTGTGCATTAGAGCCCGGGAAATGATCCCATAATTCACTCGGAGAGAGAAACGGCTTCATGCAGAATGCACTTCTGGAATCAGCTCTCGTTTAATGAAGCTAACAATTCTCCTGCATGTGTGTGTGGAGGCCTAAGTTCCAGGCACCTCCCTCGAAGGAACAACACTGTAGAGAAACCGTGCTTTAACCACCGTCGACCTCTCTGTGGGAGGAAGCAGTTTACTGTGTACGCTGGGTGAGATCCTGGGGAATGGGTTCCATACATAAAATGGAGGGAGAAACAGGCCGTTGCAGAAGGCACCTCTCGACTCAGCTCTTGCTACCTGAAGCTAACACTAGTGCTCCATGTGTGCCTACAAGGCTAAGTGTTCGACATTGACTTGGAAGAAACAAGCCTGTAAAGAATCACAGCTTCAGCTCACTTTGCCTCTTCACAGGGTGGCAGCATTTTCAATTCTGCTTGTGTGCAAACCTGGGGAATGGGTCCCAGCATAATTCCAAGAGAAAAATAAGCATGGGCAAAAGGTACCTCTCGACTCAACTCTTCTTTCGGGAATCTAGGTCAGCTGCCTCCTGTGTACGTGTAGTCTTAAGAGCCATCCACCTAACTAAGGAAAAAAACTGTAGAGAACTCGTGCCTCAGCAAAGATCGCCCTTCCTGAGCATGAACTTCACCTGTTGTGTGTTTTTGTGAAAGCATGAGAAATGAGACCTAAACATAACTCTGAGTGAGAAATAGTCCTCTAGTCCTCTTGACTCACCTACTGTTTTAGGATGTTAGCACTGCTGTAACCTGTGTGCCTAGATGCCTAGGTGCCAGGCTACTAAATCAAAGAATCAATGCAGTAGAGTTACCGACCTTTAGCTAACATTGCCATTCTTCAAGCTGGAGGAATTTTACCATATTCGTGTGTGAGAGACCGGGGAAAGGGTGCCATACATGAAATTGATTGAGAAACAGGATCATGCAGAAGGAAGCTCTCACTCACCTCTTGTTTCATGAGGCTAGTACCGTAGCCCCATGTGTGAGTGCAGGCCTAAAGCCAGCCACCTAAGTAAAAAACAAAACAAACAAACAAAAACACTGTAGAGAATTTGAATATCTTTTATTTCTTTTTGTTGTCTGATTGCTGTTGCTAGGACTTCTAGTACTATGTTGAACAATAGTGGCGAGATTCTGCATCCTTGACGTGTTCCTGATCTTAAGGGAAAGGCTCTCAGCTTTTCCCCATTGAGGATGATATTCGCTGTGGGTTTTTCATAGATGGATTTTATGAACTTGAGGAATCTTTCTTTTGTCCCTATAATCTGAAGAGTTTTAATCCAGAAAGGATGTTGTGTTTTGTCAAATGCTTTTTCTGCTTCAATTGAGAGGACCATATTGTTCTTCTCCCTCCACTTATTAATGTGATGTATCACTGATTGATTTGCGAATGTTGAACCACCTTTGCATCCCGGGGATAAATCCCACTTGGTCATGGTGGATGGATCACCCTTTTAATGTATTGTTGGATCCTATTAGCTAGGATTTTGTTGAGGATTTTGGAATCCATATTCATCAGGGATATCGGTCTGAAATTCTCCTTTTGGATGGGGTCTTTGCCTGGTTTGGGGATTAAGGTAATGCTGGCCTCAT
>NW_025409702.1:0-11967 GCF_002201575.2 Neomonachus schauinslandi
TTTTTTTTTTTAATTATGAATGTCTTCAAAGATATTTAAGGGACTTGAGCATCCAATGGTTAAGGTTGGCTACTTGGTGTAAGTAGTTCATTGTTCTTATCAGATTGCTTTTGTTTGTTCATTTTTGCCACATTAATTCATACTGAAGTTCAAGTAACTATGAGAAATTTTGCAGAATCTTAGGAATGCCAAAATGAAAACAAACAAACAAAAAAAAACTGAAACCACTAAATCAGAAGTTCCCGGTATGAATAATGACTTTGCTAGTTCTTATTTGAGCAAAATACTTAATCTCTCTGTGTCTGGAATTCATGTGAAGAATTGGGAATAATGATATCTCATTATGAGACCATTATTATTCTACATCTGTCATTTATAAGCTATTCAAAGGAGGTTAAAGAGAGTTGGCCAACCATGATTCTGCATTCCCAAATATTATCAGATAGTTTTGAAATACAATAATAGGTTAATTATAATCATCATAATTTTGCTGGTCAAAGGAAGAACTATGACCACCCTATCCTTCACTTACATGCACACACCTGCACACAAACCTGGACTGGTAATTTGGAGTTGGTCATGGGTCCAGAATAATATGCTCAAAACACAACCTCAATTGAATAGAACACAGGGAAGGGACAGACTTTGAGCCCCATGGTGTTTATTTGTTCCACACAGAGCATAATGAATATATAGGTGAATAGCTAGGATTCTCTGTTAGCTTCTGAATAATTAGTGTATCTTACATTCAAGAATGGACACTAAGAACACATTTATCTTGATGAGCACTGAATAATACAGGGAATTGTTGAATCCCTGTATTGTACACCTGAAACTAAGATAACACTGTATGTTATCTACACTGGAATTGAAATTTTATAAATAAATAAATAAATAAATAAATAAATAAATAAATAAATAAATAAAATGAACACCAAAACTGAATCTAGGTCTATTTGAATGATACTGTCTTGGCTCAGTCAAGCTTCCAAAGCTTGAGCCTGAAATAAGATGAGAAGAAAAATCTAGTAGTTTAAGGACACAAGTAACTTGATTCTGGATAACAACTTATACCAACAGCTCATGTTGCTAGCTATCAGACACTGTTTTCTTTCAACCTGTACTGCAATGAGAATGTGGGAGTGTTATTTGTAGTAGCGTCTTATTCTCTTTGATTTCATTAATTTGGATATAGTAAAGGGCTATAGGCACATAAGTGAATCCATATGTGATAGTATAATCTTTTCAGTAAAAGAAACCATCCTAAGAATAGATTATTGATTTAGGAAAAGAGGGTCAGGAGATGCTTTAGAAAAAGTCTTACATAATTAGTCATGGATTTCCAGAGTCTTTTTCAAGTAAATTAATAAAAAATGTCCACTGCAAATAAGAAACATTTCTGAATAAACCAGTTTGTCTCCAAAACCAACATTGTCCAACAGACTTTATGGCAGTGGTGACTATGTTGTATGTCTGTATCTGAACTTTTATATGTGGTTAGTGTGATGGTGGAACTGAATTTTAATTTTACTTCATTTTAATTGACTTAAATATAAGTAATTGCATGTGGCTGGGGGCTACCATCCTGAACAGTACAACCCAAGACCTTAAAAAGAGCTGAGCAAAGTTTGGGAATTAGTCATTTTGACTCTAATCCTGCCAGTCCTGTCCTCTCAATGAGAAATTAGCAACCACCAATAACGAGGATCAGTTGCATTTAGGAATCCAGTCCTAGAGCAGATCTACAGCTGCCTAGTAGGTGTTCGTAGGACCCCAATCTCGATATTAATTTGGCCAAATAGAGAAATCATTATCCTTTGGTCCTAAATGAAAGATAATCATCTGAAGTTTGTATTTTTTTATCTTCTTTTATGGAGAAAGTTTAGACACAGTGTTCAGCATAGTCCGAGAATAAGACTGGTGGGAGAGAGGGAAGCATAAAAGAAATGCTAAGTGTCATATGGTGATAATTATCTGTCAGACTACTGTTTATCTAGGCTTCTGTTTCCTTTATCCTTACTTCTGGCTTTCTAATGAATCTCATAATTTGAATTTTAACAAACAGCATATGGCCAACATGCTGTAATACATTTAGCCAGCTATACATGGCCATTTTCTTTGCCTCTTTAAGCAGATAGTATCCACATGGAGATTCCATGGGGTTTTTTTCTTTATGCTGTTTAGCTGGTAGCTTTATTGCTACTCTCATTATTACAAATGATAAACTTGTACATTTTATTTTTATTTTTCTTAACAAAATGATGCTCTGGCCACATTCACCCTTTGTTCCCCTTTTTAAAATATTTTTGTATTTTTAGTCAACTCATAAATGGAGCTTGATTTAAATTAGGAAGTATTGATAAAAATTAGAGAAAAAAATTAAAAAACTAAAAACATCTACAGTGTAAGCTCTCAACTAATATATAGTTAACATTTTACCTGATGCATATATTTTGAATGAAGTTGATATTTATTTTTGGTAAATCTTATCTCAACATGCTCTTTGGGGCTCCTGGGTGGCTCAGTCGATTAAGCATCTGACTCTTGATTTTGGCTCAGGTCATGATCTCAGGGTCGAGAGATCAAACCTTGCATTGGGCTTGCCCTCTGCCCCTTCCCCCCCTGCTCACGTGCTTTCTTTCTCTCCTTCTCTAAAACAAAACAAAAATTCTCTTTAAAAGCTTTGGAAGGAAGTTGTTCCTACCCATTCATTCAGTGGCCTAGGAAGTAGGGTAGAAAGGAACATGCTGATATTCAATAGAATATAGTAGGCCCAGAGGGTATCCACACACTTTCAGATGGATTTACCACCTGAGGTTGAATGGCATTAAATTCAGGAGTTGGTGCAGTCCATTGATCTCAGGATCTTGATCATTGCCTGTTCAGAAATATTCTGTTCTTCCTTTTAATCACTTCCAATTTGCATAGAAACAGTGATCAGGAATGACTTCCCATTCATTCTCTGAATAAAAGGTGCTTGAGAAATCATGAGTCAGCAGCATGCACCAAAGCCACACAGACCCATAGTTAGTTGGCTGGTTGATTCATGGAATGGCACTGTCTATGTAATATAAAGGAGAGTCTGGGTTACTCAGCAGTCATGTCAGGTTAATATAAACTGCTCTTCTGAGAGGCTGCAACCAGCCCCAGGTCAGTAATCACCAACAAATAAGGATTTTGAAAAGGTGCCTAGATCTAGTGAATGCAGTTACCTCAAGTAAGATAATCAGGAGTCACATGCAGGATATGATTCCAGCAGCAGCAAATTTCAATACAGCATACTGCCCTAGAAAATACAGTAACACCAGGATATGTTTAATGGCAATAATGGGTTAAGTTGCCAGCAGAAGCTCTTCCTAGTTTCTCTTTAGATTTATAATAGACACCACCATTTTTCTTTTCACAGATGTACTGATCCATTGGGAGTTCAAGATTGATGCCATCAATGGGTTCTTGCAAGAGGAATTTGAAAGTAGTCTTCTATATTTCAGAAGATCTAAAATCTATGAAGGTTTTCCTCTAAGTTATAATAGGAACGGAAGCAATGTCATATAGTCCAATCTCTTGGAATTATGGAAAACCTGATGTTTTTGCTTTAAAAAGTCAATGGAGTCTGATATTAAAAGATAAGGATCACAATAATGAAGTTTAATTCTCAAGATGCTAGCAATAACTAAATTTATAAAACTAGATATTTTGGCATCCAGTCTTCAAGTTTCCAAATGAAATTAATAAGGAAAATGGAGATGGGAAATTAAACCCTCATTTGACATTTCCATTATATTACAGGAAAGCAGTGAAGTGTTGTGTTAATAGCACTCTAGAGCCAGACTATTCAGTTTTAACCTTCAGGCTTAACCATGTACTAAACTTATGGGGCCCTGGGCGTGATTTAATTTACAGAAGCTCTGTAAAAATGTTTATGATAGTAAGAGTACCTACTTCACAGGGTTAATGTAATTATTAAATGAGTTAATACATGTAAACACTTAAAAAATAACTGGCAACCTAGAAAAACATTTACCAAAGTATTTATTATTAATATTATAAACATATAGCTATATAAAGTCAAACTAATCCTAATTAGCCCTGGTTCCAGAGATTAATAAAGATGTGTAGGAAAAAAAAGTATGACTAGCCAATTCCCTGGTCACCTCTGAATGCTTTTGAATTCTTCGTTTATATAAGTCATTTACACTTCCTTGAAATCATTTCAGAAAATGGCGCCTCCTTTTTTCTTATGTCCCCCCACTTGATTCTCTGAAGATCTTAAAATTTATGGAGTTTTCATTAAGAATTAGTGTTATGGCAGCTAAGGAGCCTCATTCAACAGCCTAGATTTTGCATTATCTTTGTATAGAACAAAAAACTATGTGTTGGAATGGTATGAATTGAATTCGCATGGTTTTTTTGCTTGTTTGTTTGATTTGCTTTCCTCCCCAGAAATTATACAAGAATGGACATTTGTTCCTCAAATTGATTTCTTAAACAGTATTTTTTGAAAGGAGCCTTTCAACATCAGATGAACATAGACGTGAAAATAGCAAATTTTTTTTTTAATATTTTCATAGCATTCAGAAAACATCAGGCTGGGAATGTGTTGGTGGTGAGGCAAGAGACAACATAGAAGAAGTCAATGAATACATCATACAGTTTCAACTTAGAAAAGCTATTTTAAAGACTTTGTAGAAGCAAAACTCATTTGCCAAAAAATCAAGAAAATTTCGTAGCTTTTATTTTGTGTCCTGTCATTTGAATACAAATGAGATCAATGGAGGTATTCTTGCCTGAACTGGAAAACTGACAATCAAACATCAACAGTCTACGGTCTTTGGAGTGACAATTTTGAGTTAGGGTTACAGACTAGGTAACTCATGATGTCAGAGCCTTTTTGAATAGAGTACTCTGGAAAAGAGAAAAGAGCCAGCGTGTTCGTGGGACTTTAAAATATTAATTAGTACTTTGACATCACTGAGATGTGACAATGTTTCATAAATGGAGAAAGTAGAGACAAGGAGAATCAAATGATTTCCTTCAAGTCTCAAAGCTATTTTATCAGTAGAACGAAATCATTTTGATTCTTCTACATGAATGCCTGTGTATGGTTTCTATTCAGTTTCTATCTTACAAAATTCTTTAGATTCATCTTCATCATCTAAACAGTGAAATTTGCAAATTCATCATCTTCTGTAGATACCTTGCTTCATACATCTGTTGCTTTTAATCATTCTGAATATGGTTCCTTTGTAAGTATTATGTTTTCACTGACTGGATGCTTGAGAGATTAATTTTTTATTTTCCCTTAAAATTCAAATAATTCTCCAGGCCATAGATTGATGATGTTATTATTGTATTAAGTTTGATGACATTCTGTGACTTTTTTAATCCACACACTAACACTTTGCATCAGTTCAGGAAAAAGGTGTTTTTGGTATATTTTTAAATTATGCTTGTCTTCCAATTGTTTTACTGATGTATCATTATATTTCTGGTTATTTAATCCCTGTTTTTCTGTACTTTCTGGGGCCGCCCAAGTTTTCCTTTATTTTGATGATGACAGTTTCTTCTCTTTTACTTCTGTTTTTTGCTGTTGTGGGTGAAAATAATATATCTGTTACTCTATTTTAAATTCCATTTTATTATTTTTTTAATTTCTTCAAAACATTATCTAATTTCAACTCCTTTTTACCTCTTTATAGTTTCTTCAATTTTTGTGATTATATTCTATCCCATCATTTTTCATATCAGGCATATAAATCTCAAAATTTCATCAGATTCCTGTAACAAATCACTTTCAGTGATATGCTCCTTGGAGAGGCATTCTTTGGTGGAATCATCTGGAATCGTATTTGGTTTTTTTTTGTTCACTATCATTTCAAAGACCTAATGCAGGTCTTGTTTTCTGTTTACTCATCTCTGAGTAACATGAGATCTATTCAGCATTTGATAGCATATAAGCTGATTGAGTGTCCTCACTTCTCCTTACTGTTTTTGTCACAATGAGAAGCTTCTCTTCCTAAACCCCATCTTCTACAATAAGGCTGTGATGCCTAATAATCACTAATTCATGTTAGTCATCTGTTGGACCTTCTCCAACAGTTTGAATTTTCCAGTTCTCTGACATAGCCTTTTAGGCAGGTGTAGGTGTTCATTCTCCAATATGAACTGCTCCTGATGTTCCTATCTCCACTCCCAATTATAATGTTTTCATTAGTGTCATAGGATAGTGTGCCAATTTCTATTCCTTTCTCATTTTTAATTTGTGTTGCATATAGAAAGCTATAATCTGGAGGAATAAGGAAAAGGTTAACTTAAGTCTTGCACCCTCTTCCATTGATTTATTTATTTGTATCAGTGTGGTCTCATTATGTTTATTTTATAATTGGGTTACATTACAATACTACATTATTTCTTTTGTTGTTCAAATTATCCTAGCTTTGTCCATTGGGAGCTCCTTCTATCAGGTTCCTATGTGCCTTTAGTATGTCCTCAACCTTGTGTTTACTTGAGTACTTCCTTACTTTCTGGCACTACAAGATTCCTGAGGCTTATTTTGTATATTTCCAGCCTCAGCCCTGGAATCAGCCATTTCTCCAGAGAGCCCTGGTTTCTTTTATTGAAAAATGTTATTTAGAAGCCAAGGTACAGGTGTTAAGTATGATCTTTCTTTAGAACAGTCAAGTGAATAAAACCTGTAATAATGAGCTGATGTCTACTTTCGCAAATATCTGAAATTCGAGTCAGTTTATACTCACAGTTTGATTTGCTTTTCTGCTATAGTCAATATAATGCCTCATATCACCAAAAATGATGAGGGGTATAGCTTCTAGTTTTATGTTTTCCAATAGACTTTGGTGTTTTACTATTCCATCTAATTTAATTGTTAGCTTTTCATATTATGAGAATTTATTTGAACAAAATAACAAATTTAAAATGTATATGCAAACTTAAAAAGAGTCTACTTTTTCCTTTAAAATTTTAAACCAACAGATTATATAATTTTATTTGTGAAATACATGTCTTTAAAATACCTTTCTTTCTTAGTTTTTAAAAAGAAGATCAGAAACAGAAGCTTTGAACTGGTAAGAAAAAGCCTAGTTTTGTTGTTGTTGTTTTTAATTTTGGTATTTACAACCTGGCAATTATATCACAAAAATAATATAACTCAGTATATTTGGTGTCTCTTATAAAACTAATAACAAAGTAGTTAACGGAATTAGACAATAAACCATAGTTTTGGGAGAAGACAACTTAAGTGGAATCAGTAGAGGAAAAAAAAAAAAACTTTCACATGAACTTTAAAAGAATACGTGAAGCAAAATTCTAAGGAAAACCATACTGTGTTTGGAACTTGGATATATGAATTCAATTCTGAATCCACAGGCAGCTGTCTATGTAACATTGGGCTAGTTAACAGATCTGACCTACAGTTTTCTTATTGAAAACTGAAGGGAATTTCCCACTGAGCTTATTTTCCAGCATTCTTGCGAGATCAAATAACATAAGGCACATGAGGGTTATTTTTAAATTGCAAAATGCTATGTAAATTACTTTTGTTAGTCTTAATGAATATGCATCATGACATTGTAAAAAGGAACTGGAATTCTTGGACTGAAAGGAAAAGCGTAGGTAATGAAGTGATTTTAATGGTATGTGCATGAAACTCAAAGCTCATCTTAGTCATCTTAACAGCTAGCATAGTACAGCATCGATCCCGTTAGTAAATGCTTGAATAAAAGTGAGGAACATCAAAAAACTGGCTCTTCTCTTTCTGTTTCTACTGCCAGTGGCCTGGTTCAGCATGACCAACTTTGATGGCTTTTGAATCAACTAGCTTCTTTTTGTATTCTAACCAATTAGCCTAAACTGTGCTGTGGGAGTTATTCTTCTAAGGACTAGTATTTCCATGCCGTTCCATCGATCTGAAGTAACCAATGTCTCCTCATTCCTTTAGAGAAAAAAATATACATTTTTCAATGTAATATTAAAATGTCCAGCTTACCTTTCCATGTCTACATCCACTATTTCATCGCATAATTGTTATGTCTCAACTAAAATTGAACACTACTTTTTTGATAAATTGTTTCCTGCTTCTACTTAAGAATGATAGGTAATATTTATCACAAGCAAGTCACAAGTGTGTATTTACCTCTTGCTAAATAGCATTACATTGACAACCTTACATGAAAGGAAAGGAAAGGAAGTTTGATTAAATATAGTCAAATTACTAACACTTGTGTTCAGCAGATGAAAACTACTCAGAAGGAAAAAAAGACCATGGGTAATCATAGATAAATTATTGGTTAAGATGATCAGGTTTATTGGGAAAAGACTGCCAAATATTGAAAGGAAGTTTTAGAGAATAAGCAGGACTTGAGATGGCTCTTGACTCATCTCTATGCTGTCTGCATACAAGGGAACATTCTCACTCAGGAGAAGAATTGGAAAGTACATGATGGGTGGAAATATTGTGGTGATGAATATCCCACTGTCCTTCATTGATTTATCCTTTCATTTATTCATTAATTCAACACATATTTATGGAGTACCTACTCTGTGCCAGACACTTTTCCACCCACTAGAGATAACACAGTACACAAGCCCCAGGTCTCAAAAAACTTCCATTGTAGTGGGAGCAGACTGACCAAAACAAAGAAACCAGTGGATGTAATATGTCAGGTAGTAGTAATGAAGAGAAATAAGGCTGAGGATGGTGATGGAGAGTGATGGGGGAGAGTGGTGGCTGTTTTATACGGGGATGTTGGGGAAGATCCCCCCCAGTGCGTGTGTGTCTAGACAGACCTGTGTAGGGAGTGAGTCATGTGCATCCCAGAGAAAAGGCCAGTTAAGAGGACAGGAAGTACCAAAGCACCAAGGCAGGAGCGTGCTTGAAGTGTTCTGGAACAATCATAGGCAGTAACAGAGAGAACGAGGAGAAAGAGGGTTAGGAAAGGAGTTTAGAGAGGTAGCCATGAACACAGTCATCGGGGGCCTTAAAGTCAGCAGATGGACTTCGGATACTATTCTGGGAAAGACAGGATGTTAGTAACTGGCTGTGGGCAGACGTACCTTGATCTGACCTGAGTTTAAATCAGTCCTTCTGGTGGCTGCTGAGAATAGACCTTGGGAGGAGTAAGAAGGAAAGAGATGAGCCTGAGGAGGCTAGAGTAACATTCAGGTGAGGGAAGCTGGGGTGGACCTAGGTCAGCACAGCAGATGTGCTGAGACCTGCCCCTGCATGGGGTTTCCTGCTGCCTTTGGAACAAAGGCACTCATCCTAAAAGCCAGCGTGGTGTCATCTTTCCTTGTGTCACCAACTGCATTTGTCTGCTAAGCCTTGTTTCCACCATCCTCACCTCTAGTTTTTCTGCCCCATCTTTCATTGCAGAATCTCTACACAGATTATTTCCTCTGCCATAAGAATTTTTCCTATCCTTATTCACTTAGTTGATTAGTCTCACTGTTTGCATTTTACTTCTTCAGAGCAGTTCTCTCCAATCTAACTGATAGGGTCAAATTCTCTTAATAGAGACTCTCATCACATGTTGTATTGACACTTCTGGACAGTGTCTGTGATTGTAATTTCACATCTGTTTATGTGACTTTTTGGTTATTATCTGTCTATCCCATCAGACTGTGGGTGCAATGAGGGAAGAAACTATGTGGTTTTCTTTGCTTGCTGTTACCCACTTCAGTGCCTAATGTAGTGCTTTGATTTGTTCAGAAGGAAGGAATGAACTTTTTGTAGGTAGTTGAACCAAAGTCTTACCCAAAGAGAACGGCATTTGGCATGAGGATACACGGATTAATATCAGTATTTCACATCAAAACTGAGGGGCTTTGGGGATGCCTGGGTGGCTCAGTTGGTTAAGTGTCTGCCTTCGGCTCAGGTCATGATCCCGGGGTCCTGGGATCGAGTCCTACATCGGGCTCCTTGCTTGGCAGGGCGTCTGTTTCTCCCTCTGCCTCTGCTGTTCCCCCTGCTTGTGCTCACTCTCGCTCTCTCTCAGACAAATAAATAAAATCTTAAAAAAAAAAAAAACAAAACAAAACTGAGGGGCTTTGGTTTCTCCATATATAAAAGTCACAGTTTGGGGGGTCTCTGGGATAGTACACTTTAATTTTTCCTCAGCCTTTAAAATTTAAGATAAATAAGTGTTACTACTGATGACAAGAATTTCCTCTTTTGATGATAGCATTTATGATATTTGCATAATGCTTAGAAATTGAGTAACCGCAATCACATTTTTTATTTTAGCTTAAGAAGAATGAGTCTCAAAAAATGTAAGTATGCACAGTAGAAGTAGAAGAGGTTACCAGTTAAAATGGACATGAGCTATGAGAGTGAATTAAAATAAGAAAGCTTGAGAGAAGATGAATCTCATGAACAATAGTTATTAGTGGATGGAGCCTCGAGAATATCCGTGAATTAGGTTTCTCAATAGCCCTGAGGCAGGAGACTAGATTGCTCTCTCATGGCTTATTTGGTACCCAGGCAAGAGATCAGTTTAGGGGCTTAACATCTGTCCATTTCCAGAGCAGAGGAAGTATCCAGCTAGTCACCATTGAACATAAAGGAAGCACCCCCAAAATATTTAGTGGAAGGAAAACAAAGGGAAGAAAATATATACTGTAGATAATTGTCAGATTAACATGCTTGAACCTACATATTGTGTTTGTGCATGTTTGGGAGGGAGAGTGATAATACTGAACAGGGAAGCAAACCAGTATTTGCTCCGAACCAAATTTTGACAAGTGCCAGGACAGCGAGGGCAATAAAAAGAAAAGTGCTTGAGAACACACACAAGTTGAATTTTTTTTTCTTTCTCTCCTAGTTAGAAAATAAAATTTTGATTGGCGCATTAATTTATACTCTAACAACACTGGGTAGAAACAAAACATTCCTTCTCTCGTATAGACATAAAAATCCCCGTCTCATCCATATCCATCCCTCCCTGTACTACCAGAAGAACTCACTGGAAACACCTGTAATATGACATCGTGTTCTCTCATTTTGAGAAATAATCGATGAAGGAGTCTGAAGGTAGACAGGGAATGGGATCAGGATGATTAAAGATACACATGTGTTATATCACCCTCGAGAGGTGAGCTGTGTATAGAATATAAGGGTATAATATTTATAAGGGCTACATTAAAAATGTGATAGTTTTGTGAGCAGCACCAGTCTGTCCTGGGAGTAAGAAAATCTGTCTATGCCTGAATGGTGGCAAACTATCTATTTAATTAAAAGCCTATGAAACAAAACCAATAACCACCTACTTAGCTCATTAGCTAGCAGTCTTGAGGAGGCAGATCACAGTCTTACCTCAGATTCTGTCATTAGTAACAACAGCTTTCAAAGAGGGCCATCCACTCACATGGCTTGAATTGGATTTCATTTCTCTATTTGCTCCAATACCCGGCTGTCATGACTAGTCACTGTTGGAAATTCCGTAGCATAAACCCTAGAATCGATATCAGTGACATTATTTATATCCAGAGAAAAAGAACGCCTTTTGAATAATGTATACTCTTATGAGCTGCTTTCCGTTTCCTTTTTCCCTCTGTCTTTCAAATGACAGAATTATTTCAATTCTACCAAATTTCCTGAGAAACAAAAATTCAATGAAATTCTCCCTCTGGTAGGATAACATTTTGAACTATAAACCAACAAACCATTTTTAGTTTCTAAGCATGCACTACTTATTCTGTCATTGGTACTTTGCTACTGATAATATAGTATTAGCCACATGAAACTTAATATCATCCAGTACAATAAGGCATAGTTAGGGAAGGAAATGACTTTAGCTAGGGGCCAAGAGGGGCTTCCTGTGTTTCTTTATAAACCAGAATCAAGCACATGGCACACACATTATTGACTATAGCTAAGGAAGCATTTACCTTTTTTAAAAGATGTGTGTGTGTGTGCGTGTGCGTGTGTGTGTGTGTGTGTGTGTGTGTGTGTGT
>NW_025409703.1:0-11944 GCF_002201575.2 Neomonachus schauinslandi
TATGAATTAATTGTCATCATGTTGCCTGTGAAGACGTTTTTCTTATACATTGTCCCTGTAAATTTCTGTTATATATCACTCTTGTGGGCTTTCTCCTTTTATAGAACCCCCCTTAATATTTCTTGCAGGGCTGGCTTAGTGGTCACATATTCTTTCCATTTCTGCTGGTCTTGGAAGCTCTGCAAATCTCCATCCATTCTAAATGACAAGCCTTGTCAATATGGGAATATTTCAGGGTGTTGGAAACTATAGATAAAGGTTTCTAATAGAAGTACCTTTGATTAAAAGGGGGGGAAAAGTACCTTTGGTTAAAAGGCTGTTTTTTATGGCCTTTCAAATTCAGTTTCTCACGTGCACATCTCACAGCAGCCAGCCAACTTTAACCTGCCTCCTAAACCTGACAGAAAGAAAAATCAAAGAATGGAAGCAGATAAGATGCGTTAGACTACTGTTAGTTAATGTATAATCTGGGAGCTTCACCTTGGAGCTTGTTGGAAATGAAGAATCTCGGGCCCCACCCAGAACAACTGACTCAGAATATTTACTTTAACAACATCTGCTGGTGATCATTATGCACATTAAAGTCTGAAATGTGCTGTTCTAGGGATATGGCAAAATTAGAAAAAGAAATATATTTTTAAGCATATTTATTTCTTCATCAGAATGAAGGACCAATAAGACAATGAAAACAAGAGAGGAAACATCAGCTGATAAAAGATTTGAAGAAATAGTTTAGAAGACAGAAAGTAGATGAAAGAGTGGTCACTGATTTGACAAAGTAGAGAAGCTCATGACCTAAAACATGCAGAGAGGGGATTTTAATGAAAAGATGCCTGAAAAGATTCACAGAACCTAGGAGACGCTCAAATCTTAGAGGTATCATTTCTGGCAATGTGTAGGAATGGAGTTCTGGGGTAAAAATAGGGATAGATCGAAAATGTATATATGGAATAATCAAAGTTTGCCCCCTACAACACACACACACACACACACACACACACACACACACTACTCCTCCTCACACTCACAGAACATCCTCAGCCAGAACCTACTCTGTAAGCCAGAAGCCAATGGAAATTTATTAAGTCTGGATGTATATTTTATATGAAGTGTATAATTTTTAAGCTGAACTTAAAAATCTTGTATATTTTATATGAAGTGTATAATTTTTAAGCTGAACTTAAAAATCTTAGGAATCAGGGACAGCAAGAAAGATGATGGGTGAGGGTAAATACAAAGTTGAATGTAAGTTGAAATGCTGCATATGAAATGGTCAGACACCCATGCATACCCTTTCCTCTATACTGTGGTCAGAAAATCTTAGAACCAAATTAATAACCTCAGGCAAGTAATTGAAAGAATGATCTCTGGAGAAAAATGGCTTAAAAGAAAAGACCTCTACATAGTAACAGTTTGGGTCCCCAGTGAACTACCTGAACAATCAGGAGTAAACTTCTCCAGACTGTATACCCTGCCCATATACACAAAGCCCCCATTCAGCTTTTATGTATCAAACCTACATATGAGCAGGTAACCAATCATCATCATATCACTGAGAAAAGCCCTCAACATATGAGAAAAGCAAAAATAAACAGAAAGAGATTCAAGAAAATAATTCAGAGAATAGGAAAAAGGCTACAAAATATGAGAAAGCATGACTTCCATGAAATAGACATAAAATGTTATGAAAAAAATCAGGAAAAAAGTTAAAAACTTAAAAAATTAAACCTTAATGAGAATTAATATAATTCATTTTTTACATAAAATCAATACATATAACTTAATAAAATAAAAATTCAATAGAAAATTAGAAATAAAATCACAGAAAATTCCCTAAAAGTAGGACAAAAATGAATGGGAGTCAGAAAATAGAAAAAATTAGTGTCCTCCAGAATCAATCCAAGAGAACTAATATCCAGCTAATCAATGTTAGGTCCTGAAAAAAAAGAGTAGAGAAAGTAAAGAAGAAATTTTCAAAGAAATGCCATAAGAGAATTTCCCAGACCTGAAAAACATGAGTATCCAGATTAAAAGTGTTCACAAAAGGTCCAACAAAATGAATGTTAAAAGATTTGCCTATACCAAGGCACAGCACTGAAACTTCAGAAAAGTCCCAGGATGATACCTGTAGAATAGGCTAAGGGACTAGCCAGTCCAGACAGGAAAAAGAAAGCAAAGGACCTCAAGGAAAAGAAAGGGAAAAAAGGGAAAAAAGCCTTATGGTAAATGAGTTAATATGATGGAATATTTGAGAGAAGAGAAAAGGACAGGTGGTAGGCTCATTTGATGGAACAACTTGGAAAAAATTAAAGAATACTACTTATTATAATAATATAAACACTGATACCAGTTTAATGAAAGAAATGGTGACATGACTATATTGAAAAGATGATGAAAATGAGGTAAAATATATGAGAAAGCTAAATCCTTATCTACCACCACAACAAAATCAATAGATATATTAAATTTTTTAAGTCAATAAGTAGTGGAGTGACCATATTGTCTAGAAACATGGAAGGAAATAATAGAAGAAACAGCTAAAAATATTGAAAGTGGTTGCTTCCAAAGAGTCAGACCCAGGCATATGTAAGGAAGGGGTAGGGGACTGCAGATTTTTATCATAAATGCCTTAACTTTTTAAACTATGTAAATAAGTTACTTTGATTTTTTAAAAAATAACATACTTCTGCTCCTTGGAATTTGGAGTAGAAATATTTTTCCTTATTCTCTCCACTAAGAACAACTAAAAACCCTGGAAATTATATATAAAACAAGCATAGGAAGACTCTTGAAGGTGGAGAAAAAAAGACAGACCAGCTAGGGACTTCAGTTGCTGAGGAACAACATGGTTGTAAATTCCTCCAGTTTTCTTTTTGCTTAATATATCTCAGACTTAGAGATGAAGAATCTAGCAACTGAGAAACACCAGTGGGTGTAGACAAAAAGAAAGCACAAGTTAAAGACTGCTTTCACTAGTCCAAGGACCTGGAAAGCCTAGCAACGGTAAACTTTTAGACAATTAGCATTATACTCTAGTCGAACACCACAGAAAACAGTAGCCCCACATTTACCCATGCCAGCAAAGGCTGAATGGGAAACAGGCATCCACTCTTGCTGCCCAAAACCTCCATTGGGTCATACCAGAGAAGACCATGTAAGGAGTAGGAACTTCATCACTCCTGGGCAATAATGAGGCCCCCAATAGTAGAAATCACCTGAGCAGCCTAGACTTCCACACACCCCCAGAAGTAACAAGGTGACCTCCACACTGATGGAGGTGATGTTAGAGAAAGCTGAGAGTCAGATTTTTCACCATTGTCTGACATAAATGAAACCTTCCCAAAACTTGTAGTATTAGGGAAAGTCAGATGTGGAGCAGTAACAAGACATATCTACCCTTCCCAGCCAGGGAGTCATCAATGGAGGCCTAGTGAGGAGATGGAAATCTTACCCTTGACCAGCAGTAATGAAGATTCCCCCATTCTTGGCTGTCAATTGAGGGTGAATAGGGAATATAGACTTCTACCCCAACCTGGAAATAATGAGGTGAAATCCCTTTTATCCTGCTAAATCAGTATCCAAAAAGGCCAGCTAAAATAGAAGGTTTAAATAAGATCCAGAGCCTAATATAATAGCCAAAATGTCCAAACTTCAATTGAAAATTACTTAGCATACAAGGAACCAAGAAGATCTCAAACTGAATGAAAAAAAGACAAAATAAATGGTAACACCAAGATGACATAGATGTTAGAATTATCTGACAAATATTATAAACCATCATCATAATCATGCTTCAATAGGCAATTATAAAGACACTTGAAGCAAACGAAAATATAGAGAAACTCAGGAAAAAATAGAAAGTCTCAACAAAGGAATAGAAGATATAAAGAACAAAATGTAAATTTTAGAACTAAAAAATAAAATCACCAAAATATAAAGCTCTGTTGATGGTCCCAACAGCAGAATGGAGGGGATAGAGGAAAGAATCAGTGACCTAGAAGACAGAACAACAGAAATTACCCAATCTGAACAACAGTGAGAAAATATAGTGAAAAATAATACACAAAGATGCACTGACTTGTGGGACTATAACAAGACATCTAGTATTTGTGTCATTGGAGTCCTGGAAGGAGAGAAGAGAGAGGGTGGGTCTGAAAAAATGCTCAAAGAAATAATGGCTGAAAAGTTCCCAAATGTCATAAAAGATATAAATGTACAAGTTCAAGAAGTTAAGCGAATTCCAAAAATTGTAAATGCAAAAAAGTCCACACCAACACACATCATAGTCAAACTTCTTAAACTAAATTCAAAGAAAATAAATATTGAAAGCAGTGAAAGGTAATGATTCCTTATCTATAGGGGGACAACAATTTGAATAATAGCAGACTTCTCATCAGAAACCATGAATGCCAAAATAAAGTAGCACAATATCTTTCAAGTGCTGAAACAAAAACTATCACTCCAGAATTCTATATCGAGCAAAAATATCCTCAGGAATGAAGGGGAAATCAAGACATTCTCAGATGCAGAAAAACTAAGAAAATTTATCATAAGCAGAACTACCCATAAGAATGGCTAAAGGAAGTTCTCTAAACACATAGAAAATGGTAAAAAGAAGAAACCTTGGACATCAAGAAGAGAAAGAACATGGTAACCAAAAATATGGGTATATACAATAGGTTTTCCTTCTCTTGAATCTTCTAAATTATGTTTTATGGTTGATGCAAAAATTATAACATTGTCTGATGTGGTTCTAAACATATGTAGAGAAAATATTTCAAACAATCATATTTTAAATGGGGAGGGTAAAGGGACATAAAGGGAGCTAAGGTTTCTATACTTCATTCAAACTAGTAAAATGATGACACATGTGATAAGCTATATATATGTATATAAATGTAATACCAAAAGCAAACATAAAAATCCTATACGAAAAGATAAACTCAAAACCACTATAGATAAATCAAAATGGAATTCTAAAAAATGTTCAAGTAATCCACAGGAAAATGAAATAAATAAAACATATAAATCAAAAATAGGTAACAAATAGAAAACAAAAAATAAAATGGCAGATTTAAATCCTAACATATCAATAATTTACAATGGTCTAAATACAAGAATTAAAAGACAGATTAGCAGAGTGAATTTAAAAACATGATCTGACTTCTGGGGGGGAGGAGTTAAGATAGCAGGAGAGTACAGGACCCTAAGTTTGTCTGGTTCCTTGAATTCAGCTAGATAGTTATCAAATCATTCTGAACACCTGAGAAATCAATTGAAGTTCTGAGAAAAGAAATGCTGTAATTCTTAAAGTAGAAAAGTGACCACTTTTTGGAAGGTAGGAGGTGCAGAGACTTGAATCCTAGGTGATATATCTGAGGATATGGCAGCGGGGAGAGAGTCTGCTTAAGGAGACTACTGCAAAATATTATAAGCAGCAGAGCACCAAACTGGAACTTTAAGAAGTCTGCTACAGGGCGCCTGGGTGGCTCAGTCGTTGAGCGGCTGCCTTCGGCTCGGGTCATGATCCCGGAGTCCTGGGATCAAGTCCCACATCGGGCTCCCTGCTCAGCGGAAAGCCTGCTTCTCCCTCTCCCACTCCCCCTGCTTGTGTTCCTGCTCTCACTGTCTCTGTCAAATAAATAAAAATAAAATCTTTAAAAAAAAAAAAAAAGAAGTCTGCTACAGTGGGGTACATACTTGGCTTAAAGTTGCTGAGATGGTGAAGTGGGGTGGAATCCCAGGTGTGACAGCATGGTCTTAGGATCCCTGGGGTCTCAAGAAGGATAGGTGTTGCCTTAGAGCAGCAGAGCTCCCAGGCATTAGAGTGGGGAAGCCAGCAATTTTAGGTGACAGCTTTCTACTCTATGTTGCCATAAACTGTGAACCACTACACAGTTGTGCAACTGCTTTCTGGGAAGGGGCCCAGCAAAAGGCAGAAGCGTGGTGAGACCCCTCTTGCTCCCCTGGGAGGAACAGCATGGGTCCATGCTTCAGGAGTTCCTAAAATTTGGAGTTTTGAAACTCAGTCACATGCCTGAGATAAAAAACCCTCGGTCCCAGGCTGGGTGAACACCGAGTTCTGACGGAAACCAGGGAGACAAGAGTGACTGACCGCTTTTCTATGAGGGCTTACTAAAGAGTGGGGGGGACATAAACTTTCAGCTCCAGGGCTAGAGAGTGGGGCACTACCATATTCATCCTGCCTATCAGTGCTGAAAGTCCATCAGGGAGCAAAACAGCACCACACAGTGGAATCCAGAGCCACTTACACTGAGCCTGGCCCCCTGGAAAGGGAGGCATGTTTCCACAAGGACAAGGGCACCTGAGAATCAGAGCAATAGGCCCCTCCCCCAGAAGACAAGCACATACAACTGGCTTGCACCAAGTTTACTGACCATAGAGGGCTGCAAAGCTTCAGCTCTTGGGGAAAACAGTATATAGCATTCTTTGTATTTTTGTTCTTTAGTCTTTCACTATTATTTGTTCAGTTATTTTCTTATTGTTAATTTTTAATTTATTCTTTTTAATTTGTATTTTTATGTATATATTATATAGATACACATATATATTTGTTTACTTTCATTGTATTTTATTTTATTATATATATGCATATATATAAGTTTTTCTTTCATTCTTATTTTGGGATCTAGTTTCTTTCAACAAGTAGACCAAAACACACCCAGGATCTAGTTTTTTGTTTTGTTTTGTTTTGTTTTGTTTTGTTTTGTTTTTCTGTTGTCATTGTTGTTTTTACCTTTTCTTTCTTCCTTTCTTTTCTGGACAAAATGATAAAATGGAGAAATTCACCCCAAAAGAAAGAACAGGAGGTAGTACTCACTGTCAGGGATTTAATCAATAGGGATATAAGTAAGATGTCTGCACTAAAATTTAAAACAATGATTATAAAGATACTATCTGGTCTTGAAAAAAGCATAGAAGACACTAGAGAATCCCTTACTGTAAAAATAAAAGAACTAAAATCTAGCCAGGCTGAAATTTTAAAATGCTATTAATGAGATGCAGTCCCAAGTGGAGGAAATAAAAATGAGGATGAATGAGGCAGAAGAGAGGATCAGTGATATAGACGATAAAGTGATAGAAAATAAAGAAGCTGGAGAAAGAAAATTATTAGATCAAATTATTAGATAGAAGGGAGACTTAGAGAACTCAGCAATTCCATAAAGCAAAATAATATCCATATGATAGGGGTCCCAGAAGATGAGGAGTGGGAGAAAGGGGCAGAAGGTTTATTTGACCAAATTATAGCTGAGAAATTCCCTAATCTGGGAAAGGAAATAGGCATTCAAGTCCAGGAGGCACAGAGAACCCACCTCAATATCAATAAAAATAGGTTAACACCTACACATAATAGCGAAGCTTGCAAATTTCAAAGATAAAAAGAAAATGCCGAAAGTAGCTCAAGACAAGAGATCCTTAACTTACAAGGGTAGACACCTACGGCTGGCAGCAGACCCATCCACAGAGATCTGGCAGGCCAGAAAGGACTGGCATGATATATTCAACATGCTAAATGGAAAAAACATGCAGCCAAGACTACTTTATCCAGCAAGGCTGTCATTCAGAATAGGAGAGATAAAGAGTTTCCAGGATAAACAAAAACTAAAGGAATCTGTGAACACAAAACCAGCCCAGCAAGAAATATTAAAGGGGATCCTTTGAGTGGAGAGAGAGCCCAAAAGTAACAAAAACCAGAAAGAAACAATCTACAGGAACAGTGACTTTACAGGTAATACAATGGCACTAAATTCATATCTTTCAATAATTACTCTGAATGTAAATGGACTAAATGCTCCAATCTAAAGACATAGGGTATCAGAATGGATAAAAAACAAAACAAAAACAAAAACAAGACCCATTGATACGCTCCTTACAAGAGACTCATTTTAGATCCAAGGACTCCTCCAGATGGAAAGTGAGGGGGTGGAGAACCATCTATCATGCTAATGGACATCAAAAGAAAAGTGGAGTAGGCATCCTTACATCAGGCAAAATAGATTTCAAGCCAAAGACTGTAATAAGAGATGAAGAAGGACACTATATCATAATAAAAGGACCTATCCAACAAGAAGATCTAAATATTGTAAATATTTAGGCCCCTAACTTGGGAGCAGCTAAATATATAAACCAATTAATAACAAAATTAAAAAAAAACTCATTGTTAATAATACAATAATAGTAGGGGACTTTAACACACCACTCACAGAAATGGACAGATCTAAGCAGAAGATCAACAAGGAAACAATGGCTTTGAATGACACACTGGACCAGATGGACTTCACAGATATATTCAGAGCACTTCATCCTAAAGCAGCAGAATATGCATTCTCCTTGAGTGCACATGGAACATTCTCCAGAACAGATCACATACTGGTCACAAATCAGGTCTCAACTGGTACAAAAAGAATGAGATCATACCATGCATATTTTCAGACCACAACGCTATGAAACTTGAAGTCAACCACAAAAAAAAATTTGGAAGGACCACAAATACATGGAGTTTAAAGAACATCCGCTAAAGAATGAATGAGTCAACCAGGAAATTAAAGAAGAATTTTTAAAAAATACATGGAAACAAATGAAAATGAAAATATGACAGTTCAAAACCTTTGGGATGCAACAAAGGCGGTCCTAAGAGGGAAGTATACAGCAATACAGGCCTTCCTCAAGAAACAAGAAAAGCCTCAAATATACAACTTAACCTTATACTTAAAGGAGCTGGAAAAAGAACAGCAAATAAAGCCTAAATCCAGCAAGAGAAAAATAATAATAAAGATTAGTGCAAAAATCAATGATATAGAAATAAAAAAAAAAAAAACAGTAGAACAGATCAATGAAACTAGAAGCAGGTTCCTTGAAATAATTAATAAAATTGATAAACCCCTAGCCAGACTTATCAAAAAGAGAAGAGAAAGGACCCAAATAAATAAAATCACGAATGAGAGAGGAGAGATCACAACCAACACCAAAGAAATACAAACAATTATAAGAGAATATTATGATCAATTATATGCCAAAAAATTAGGCAATCTGGAAGAAATGGATGCATTCCTAGAAATATATAAACTACCAAAATTGAAACAGGAACAAATAGAAAACCTGAACAGACCCATAACCAACAAAGAAGTTAAATCAGTAATCAAAAATCTCCCAACAAGAATCTAGGGCTAGATGGCTTCCCAGAGGAATTCTACCAAGTATTTAAAGAAGAATTAATACCTATTCTTCTGAAACTGTTCCAAATAATAGAAACGGAAGGAAAACTTCCAAACTCATTCTATGAGGCCAGTATTAACTTGATCACAAAACCAGAGAGAGACCCTACTAAAAAGGAGAATTAGACCAATATCCCTGATGAACATGAATGCAAAAATTCTCACCAAGATATTAGCTAACAGGATCCAACAGTACATTAGAAGGATTATGCACCATGACCAAGTGGGACTTATTCCGGGGTGCAGGGTGGTTCAACATCCACAAATCAATAAATGTGGTACACCACATTAATAAAAGAAAGGATAAGAGGGCGCCTGGGTGACTCAGTTGGTTAAGCAACTGCCTTCGGCTCAGGTCATGATCCTGGAGTCCCAGGATCAAGTCCCACATCGGGCTCCTGCTCAGCAGGGAGTCTGATTCTCCCTCTGACCCTCCCCCATCTCATGTGCACGCTCTCTCTCTCTCTCTCTCTCTCTCTCTCAAATAAATGAATAAATAAAATCTTTTAAAAAAAAGGATAAGAACCATATGAACTTTTCAGTAGATGCAGAAAAAGCATTTGACAAAATACAGCATTGTTTCTTGATAAAAACTCTTTGCAGTGTAGGGATAGAACATAACTCACTATCATAAAATCCATATATGAAAGACCCACAGTGAATATCATTCTCAGTGGGGAAAAACTAAGCTTTTCCCCTAAGGTCAGGAATACAGCAGGGATGTCCACTCTCACCACTGTTGTTCAACAGAGTACTAGAAATCCTAGCCTCAGCAATCAGACAACAAAAAGAAATAAAATGTATCCAAATCAGCAATGAAGAAGTCAAATTTTCACTCTTTGCAGATGGCATGATACTCTATGTAGAAAACTCAAAAGACTCCATCAAAATATTGCTAGAACTGATAGAGGAATTCATCAAAGTCATAGGATATAAAATCAGTGCACATACTGGGTATTTACCCCAAAGATATAAATGTAGGGATCCGAAGGGGTACGTGCACCCCTATGTTTATAGCAGCAATGTCCACAATACCCAAGCAGTGGAAAGAGCCAAGATGTCCATCGACAGATGAATGGATAAAGAAGATGTGGTATATATATACAATGGAATATTATGCAGCCATCAAAAGGAATGAAATCTTGCCATTTGCAATGACATGGATGGAACTGGAGGGTATTACGCTGAGCGAAATAAGTCAATCAGAGAAAGACATGTATCATATTACCTGAATTCTGAATCTCAGGAAACAAACTGAGGGTTGCTGGAGTGGTGGGGGGTGGGAGGGATGGGGTGGCTGCATGATAGACACTGGGGAGGGTATGTGCTATGGTGAGCGCTGTGAAGTGTGCAACACTGTTGAATCACAGACCTGTACCTCTGAAGCAAATAATACATTATATGTTAAAAAAAAAAAAAAAAGAAAAAAAAGAAAGAAGGAGGGGAAGAATGAAGGGGGGGTAATCGGAGGGGGAGATGAACCATGAGAGACTATGGACTCTGAGAAACAAATTGAGGGTTCTAGAAGGGAGGGGGGTGGGGGGATGGGTTAGCCTGGTGATGGGTATTAAAGAGGGCACGTTCTGCATGGAGCACTGGGTGTTATACACAAACAATGAATCATGGAACACTACATCAAAAACTAACGATGTAATGTATGGTGATTAACATAACATAATAAAAAAAAAAGAGGCTTGGGGAAAGATGGCAGAGGAGTAGGGGACCCTATTTCAACTGGTCCCCGGAATTGAGCTGGATATCTACCAGACCACTCTGAGCACCCACGAAACCAGCCTGAGATGTAAGAAGATCTGGATCTCTACAAACAGAATATTGCAGGAGGTTGGTTTTGAGGTACAAAGTGGGGAGCCGTGATTCCGTGGGCAGATATCGGAGGATAAACAGCAGCAGGAGGGTGTCTGGCCCTGGGGAATCCTACACCACCGGTGAGTGACAGCCTCGTGCGCTGGGGACCGGGCATAGACTCACAGACCGGTAGCAGTGGGGAAAGGACTTTAGGGCAGCCCCCGGGGGGGAAACCCGCAGCAGTGGGGTCACGCGCACGCACACGTGCGTGGTCTGGGAGTGGCTGGCGGTTTTAGAAGCACAAAGGGCAGAGACATGCCCCGAACTGGAGGCAGGACTAGGAGCACTGCAGAGGGGCACACAACCCAGGACGCTGCAGTTTATAGCAGCACAGAGAGAAACGGAGACGGTGTGGCCTGGAGAGCTCACTGAAGAACAGACTGCGATCTTTCTGCTCTGAGGGAGAGGGTTGGAAACGGTCTCTTCTGCTCTGACTCGCGGAAGAGACGTGGAAAGCCTCCAGGGAAAGGCGCCAGAGAACAAAAGCCCCAAATACTGATTCCTGCTGAGCCCATCCCCTGCCACAGGGGGGCAGGGCAACTCCGCCTGAACAGGGATGCCTGAGTAACAGTGTGGCAGGCCCCTCCCCCAGAAGACAGGCTGGAAAAACAAGAGGCCAGCAACCCTAAGGTCCCAAGAAAACAGGTGCGTCTTGCTTGGGTTCTGGTCAATAATTTGGACTCTATACATTCCCTCAAACACCCATCAACAGAATGACTAGGAGGAGGAGCCCCCAAAATAGAAAAGACTCAGAGATTATGACTTATGCCGCAGATTTACAAATGGATGCAGACGTAACCAAGATGTCAGAGATGGAATTCAGGCTAGCAACTGTGAAGACA
>NW_025409704.1:0-10336 GCF_002201575.2 Neomonachus schauinslandi
GGCCTGGCACCGGCTCCCGCAGGTTCAGGAAGACTCCTGGGGGGTGCGCGCGACTCAGGCTGTAGGGTCACCCCCCCACACATGGTGGCTGGCTTGTGGCGCCCATCCGTGTGGTGGGCGAGTGAGGCTGCCCCCAGTCAGAGACCTGGCCTGCAAAGACGGAGCACTAAACCGAGCCTGTGAGCTCGGGAGAAAGGGCCTGAGCCTCCCCCACTCTCCCGCCCCCCACCCCAAGCTTGTCAACCCTAGGATGGGGATGGGTCTTCGGGCAGCTGGAGTAACGCCTCTGAGTGTCCTATAGCAGGACAAACCCCATGAGCAGAACCTTCTATGAGAGAGCAGCAGGAAGGGGCCAGCAGGGGAGCCTCGCCAGGACATGGACACAGGCCCTGAGGGAGGTTTGCTGCTCCCTCTCACCTGAGAGCGATCTAAAGCCCTGGTAGGACGTGCTTCTCAGGGCCTGGAAGGCCACTGTTCCTAGCAGGGCCCACTTGAGCCCCAGCAACAGCCCGTGGCATCCCCATTCCACAAGAGATCAGCAAGCAGGTAAAGACAGTCACTTCTGGTTTCTGACCCTTCTCAAGGCCTCCAAGCTGGATCATGGGGGCCCACGACCCTCAAGGAGGCAGCGGGTTTCTGGGCCTACTCCCCTGAGCCTCAGGCCAAGAGCCTGCCGAGGGTCCCGCACCGCGTGGACGGCTACCACAGCAGGCCACACCACTCCCCGCAGACGCTCACCGTGGGGGTCCGGGCAGAGAAGGGCATCGCCCCACACAAGGGCGAAAGCATGTGGCACTACGCACAAGTGTGCCCCCCCACGCAGCACACGCACAGCCTCTGGGACCCCTGCCAGCCTCGGAGCAGCCACTCTGCTGAAGGGCTGAGCACAGTGTCCACCGCCGCCAAACTCTGGAAGGAGCCCAGACGTCCATGGACACACGAACGGACAGAGAGGACGTGGTCTATACACGGTGGACAATGGCATCTTCCATCTGCAGCCACGTGGACGGAACTCGAGAGTATCATGCTGAGCGAAATAAGTCTCTCTGAGAAGGACAAATACCACAGGATTTCACTGATATACGGAAATCAGAGAGGGAGACAAACCATACGAGACGCTTAACTCTAGGGAACAAACTGAGGGCTGCTGGAGGGGGGAGGGGTGGGGGGACGGGGTAACTGGGGGACGGGCACCGAGGAGGGCACGTGATGTGATGAGCACAGGCTGTTATATGCAACTGATGATCACTGATCTCTACCTCTGAAACTAGGGAGTTCAAAAAAATATTGTGTTTGCCAGGAGCTGAAGGGGGGTAGGAATGGAAGTTATGTTTAATGGGTGTAGGGTTTCAGTTTTACAAGGTGAAAAAAATTCCATGATGGCTGGAAGTGATGGTTGCACAAAACTGTGACTGTACTTACTGCTACTGACCTGTACGCTTCACATGCTCACAATGTACATTTTACGTTGTCTCTATCTCAACACAATTTTTAAAAATAAATGTTTGTAAAAAAAGAAAAGAAAAAGAGCTGGCTGCAGACCACGCGGGCGCCCACCCAGGGCTTTCCAGCAGCCGAGTGTGCACCCCACAGAGCAGAGAGGACACTCCACGATGAGGTTCTGCCCAGGGGCCTCGGGAGGTTTGCAAGGATGTGGGGGTATGACGCAGGAGTGACCTTCCTATGGAACCTTTCTGTCGAGCTGGGCTGCGGGGCCCCATCATGTCAGAGGCTCCATCAGATACAAGGGGAGTGGGGGGCAGGGTGGTTGCTGGGGCTGTGGCCACCACCCAAGGCCAGTGCAGGGAAAAGCCGGGTAGACGAGACGGCCAGCGGCCACCAGGAGCCAGGGCAGCTTCTGGCATCAGCCCTGGGGCCTCGTGCTCACAAAGGACATACTTCATTCTGTGCCTGAGCCCCAAACGCATAGAGGGACAGCCTATGCCAAGGCCCAGAAGCAGGGCAGGGCGGAAGGAGGGCTCTGGGCTCAGAGACCAGCGGCTTACCTTGGATTTCTGAGTCCCTTCCCCCACGCTCTGCTGAGAACCCCACGTCCCAGCAGCAGGGCAGCAGGCCTGGGCGTGGGCCCTGACCTGGCATCTGGGAACCCCTAGATGCAAGACTCCTGGGAGAGAGGCCACTGGCAGTACCCCACATATTCTTGGGGGAATGAGCTCATTACCACTCCGCCTCCCAAGACTGCCCTGGGATGAACCCAAGAGAGGTCCCTAGGGCCTGCCCCGCCACCTCTCATGCACGGTTCCTTGTGCACCGCCCTGGACACCTTCAAACAGAAAGAAAAACCGTACATGGGGGAACAGAGTGGGGAAGAAAAGAGGTTCCAGATGCTGGCTAAGGGCACTGGCCCGAGGCCCAGGCCCACACCCCAACTTCGGCACGGAGCTCTGGCTGCTCCAGGGAACCGGTTCGGGGTGACACTGGCAGTGAAGGGGGGCAGCTCCCACCCACCTGCCAGGCAGAGCCAGAGGCCGCCTGGGCACACAGCCACGCGTCGCGGACCCAGACGGCCCAAAGGAGGGACACCCGGCCGCGAGGACAGGACGCGCATGGAGAGCACCGGTCCGGGAGAGCGAGGCTGGGCAGGTCTGCACCGTGTGCCAGCACCTTGCGTGCACGGACGTACCAGACGCCGTGTGCACACAGAGCCAGCTGCAACGGGGCTGCGTCCCCACACCTGCCACGGCGGCGCTGAGCTCACACGGGGGGGACAGGCGCCGCCCTGGGTGGCAGACCCGCAGGAGGAAGAGGTCCCTCTAAGTCGATGGGAATACAGTCACCTTCTGCACCCGGGTCCACGGACCCCAAGCTTTATCCACACGCACTTGGGGGACATGTCGGCCTTGGGCTGAGGATTGAACATGACGGTCCGAAGACTTTGTCCTTAGAACTGGGGCTACGGACGCTCACAGAACCAGGGGCACCAGCTCTGCCAGGCGAGCCGAGGTCCCAAAGCAAACGTCTGTTGAGGGCTGGCCGGCAGCGGAAGCACAGCTCCGGCTCCCCCACCCTTCTCTGCGACGTCCCCCACCAGGCCCCTCTCTCCCCGTGCCCTGTCTGGGCACCCTTGGCACGTGGCGCCAGGCCAGCGCACACTCAGCTCGGTCGTGCAGGCTGCTCACAGATACAAAGGTCCCTGGTACTTGTGAATTCACACCAACTGTGAGGAATATGAATGAGAAGGAGCTGGAGTTCTACATGGACCCATGCAGACTCATCACAGTGCTCTCGACATTTGACAAGCTGGTTTTCCAAGGGGACCTGCAGGGCGCGGGGTGGCAGTTGCCGGGGATGACGCTAAGTGCCATTCGGGACTAGAATGTCAGCATTAGTATTCTCTGCAGGGAGGATGCCAGCTTCAGGCTCTAATCCCAAAGCCATATTGGTGCATCTCAAATATCATTTAGGTAAAATTAATTCTGATTACTTGGGCCCCATTCTTGCTTTTAGTTTGGAGTTGTTTGGTCTGTCTATAATTGGGCTGAGACACACACACAGTGGCTTTGAGAAAGATAAGGATAGGCTGGCTTTCCCATCAATGTGCTACAATGTGCCTCTTAATTAGGACCTTAAATGTCACCTGTCTTCTGGAAGGGACAGATGGCAGTATTATGGGCACTGATCTTTTTTTTTCTTCACATTTTCTCAATTAAACTTTGTAAAATAAACTTCAAAATGTTAAAAAGTGAAGTTCCAAGGAATTGTGAGGGTCACTTTCCTCCTTTGCTCATAAGGGAGGCTGAGGCAGGATCTAAATTCTTTTCAAGGCCATTTCCATGACTCTAAGTCCCAGCACGTACAGGTGTGTTAAATACCCCCTCTGTGGCACAGAGAAGGACCTATGGATGCTTTCCCTGTTGCCTCCTCCTCTGGGAACTGTGTTAGTAAGTAGAAGAAAACTAACATATAACATCTAAGAATTAAAATGACTAACTCTTTTCAAAAAATATTCCATAAAAAGGATAGCAACAATTGTTTCTTACTATCCCTATGAAACAATTGGGAGCCCAGGAAGGTGCCTGGCCCCAATGCCATTAGCTAGAACAAATGGCCCAAGCTAGGGACATCCAAGGAGCTGAAGACAGGGGCCATCTCAATCCTAGGGATCACCACACAAGGATGGACACAGCTTCCATCCAGATCTGGGAAGGGCAGGATGGAAAGTTGTCCTTCTTGGAGAGAAGTCTAATCGGAACCCAAGAATCAGGGGTCACTTTCAGCAAAATGATTTCACACATTTCCAGTGGGCAATTGACAGAGGCATACAGCAGACTTAAATCTGATTTTTACCTTATCACAATTCATTGCTACTAAGGCAAGCTACAAAATGGGCAATGTTATGAAGTGTGACTGAAAAATCAGCAATATTCAAAGTCTTGACATTAGACTTTCTTTTCCAAAATACAGAAGTCATGCATTCTTGTTGTTGTTTTTTTTTTTTTAAAAGAGAATCTTCTCCCCCGGACCACTCTGCAACTCCACCATCCTGGAGGCCTAACATTAATAGCACATGCTTCCTCTGTCTCTTTTTCCTGTTCCTGTAAATCTTTTCCAGGCAATTATACACACTTGGGAATTTTTGTTTGTTTTTACCAAAATGTTTTCTCAATTAATGTATCAAAGATCTCTCAATAAGTACATGGATATGGATCTAGCCTCCCCCCACCCCCACAGGTTAGTAACAACAGGTACGATTTATTCAGAATTTTTACGTGCAGTCTTACACAAGCATGAGGAGCAGGAATTATGCCCATTTCTCAGAGAGAAGAAATGGAAGCTCAGAGTAAGTGTTAACACTACACTGCTGGAGCTGGAATTCCAATTCGAGGCTATCAACCCCAAATGCTAGGCTTTGAACCATTACGTTATGCCATTCCTCAAAAGCATAATCCTTTAAAAATCCTAGTTTCATATAACAAAAAGTCCTGAATGGCCACATATTTGCGGATAAAGACCTGCTACTTACCTAATTCATCTGAACACTTTTAATAAAATTGTTTGTCTGAAGGAGACTTGGCAGCATTACTATTTAGTTCTATTGCTAATTAACCTTCAACTCTTCGTAGCAGATAAGAAATAACACTGCTCACATATTGGATCTATCTTTTATCTTCCCCCCTTCTTTATGCATCTATATACACATATGTAAATTTATGTGAAGGTAGTTATATCAGACGTGGTAATATTTGTAGTGCACTTTTTAAAAATTTTGTGCTTGTCTTTCCCACCCCATCATCTCTCCTCTGGCGTTTCTCTCTGTGTTCACTTCATCATATATAAATACACACACACACACACACACACACTGTTGTTTTTAGGGTCTTTGTTTTGTTCTAAATGCAATCATCTAAATGCACATCTTGCTTTTCTTACTTGGCAATGCCACATGGTATTTCTGCAAGTCAGGGCCTAGTGCCCTAACTCATTTTTTAATAACTGTATAAACTTCCACAACTAGTAGAGTTTATTCTGCCACTTCTCTCTTAATGGGCTTTCACTTGATTGTCATGTTTTGTCATGGAAACAAAGCTATATAGACCATCCTTATACATGCATCTGTATATGCTGATCTTTATTCTCTGGAGTAATTCCCTAAGACTGGGATGGGTGGGTTACAGTTTTTGGGTTTTTTTTGTAGAATGCAATTTTTTTTTACATCATTGGTTTCGATATAACGTTCAATGATTCGTTAGTTGCGTGTAACACCCAGTGCTCATCACATCACGTGTCCTCCTTCATTATCATATGGTTTCACTCATATGTGGAATATAAGGAATAGTGCAGAGGACAATAGGGGAAGGGAGGGAAGACTGAATGGGAAGAACTCAGAGAGGGAGACAAACCGTGAGAGACTCTTGACTCCAGGAAACAAACTGAGGGTTGTGGAAAGGGAGGTGGGTGGGGGGATGGGGTAACTGGGTGGTGACTCTGCATCTTAAGAGGTTATTCCAAGATCACATTCCAGGAGGAGGCACCAAGTCATGCTCCCACTGGCTACGTTAGAGTTCCCATTTCTCCACACTCTCAACACGGTCGAGGGCTTTTGTTTTCTAATATTTGTCCATCTAAAACTATGTCACATTGTCACTTACTACTGAGTTTGAGTATCTTCTCATATTTGGTGCTCCTTTGAATTGGTTTTTCTGCGAACCAATTTTCTATTATGTTATTTATATTCTCTTTCCAATATAAGACGTTTTTATTATTTTATATTTTTTCTAAATCTGTAGCTTCTTAAAACTGCTTAGAGTATACATCTCTAGAGATAGAGATCGATATATTTATACTGTTATCACTGTAAAAACGGTCACCTTGCAAGGGGGAAGCATCTGTCTGTATCTCCGCCTTGACTTCCTCCCAAGGGACTCGCTCTCCTCTGGATGGTGGGGCTGGGACCGCCCAGCCAGGGGACCCTCAGAGCACAAGGAGACGGTGAGCTGCCGCCAGGGGCCACCCACGCCCCTCTCGCCACCATGCAGAGACTTGCTCTCCTTTCAAAGTGGGCATGGATGGGGAAGTAAGTGGGGGGATCCAGATCTCTCTCGGCATCATGGCTTGGACTGAGTAACCCAGAGGAACGGTGCTAAAGGCCTGAACTGGGCACCAGCAGTGAGAAGGAAAAGTTAGGGGAAATGATGAGATTATCCTTATTTCATACCTTTTTCTTATTAAAAATTTAAATATTGCCAAGAACTGTGTTAAGTACCCCAAATAGTATTATTGAAATTAAATAGATGACAGACATTTTTTTTTAAAGATTTTATTTATTTTGAGAGAGAAAGAGAGAGCACACACGTGTGAGTTGGGGAAGGGGTAGAGGCAGAAGGAGAGAGAGAATCTCAAGCAGAATCTATGCTGAGCACAGAGCCCCACAGGGGCTCGAACTCATGACCCTGAGATCAAGACCTGAGCCTAAACCAAGAGTCGGATGCTTAACCAAATGAGCCACCCAGGTGCCCCCAGACATTTTCTGGAGATGCAATTAATTAATACCATGCAGTATTTCTGGGGTTCACTCCCTTCAAAATGTCCCCCCTGGTTAACAGTGGGTGAGGGTTTCTTGCTTCGCTCTCAACTGCCACTTTTCTCCAAGGCAGAGATGTTTTCTTATCCTTTGTGTCTCCACAGTAGCTCTAGCCTCTGGATCCCCAAACACACGCACACACACACACACACACACACACACACACCCCTCCCAGCTACCTGGACGCTCTCTGCAAGTCTGCCAGAGAGTCCCTGTCCCTTGGGTACCCCTTGGTCTTAGTGAGCAGCTGGTACCAGCAGGAGCCACAAGGACCTGGCATGACCATAAGGCCTGGGCACAAGACAGATGACCCATTGTTACTGGTGCCACATCATGGCTCTTGGCTTTCCATATGGGCTGCTCACATGTCCACTCAGCAGGTGACACTGATGGGATGTTTAGGAGTTCACAAATATCCTCTCTTTCCCACCAGAGTTATGAACAAACAGGAGGGCAGACAAAGAAGCAGACAGATGGAGACCAAAACATCAATTTTATTGCTCATCAAAGGGAGGTCATTTGATGTAGCTCACGCCTTCTCCTGATGGGCTTGTTGCTTCTCTGCATGTCCCTTCTCCCATCTGCTTTTTGGAGCAGCTCTCGACAGTAAAGTTGGGATCTCCAAGTCAGAAACTTTACCCTTTTGCTGCCTCCCATGGGTCCTAGGTGGAGAGGGAAGGAAGGAGATCGAATCCCTGTTGTTTCCAGCCTTCTAAGAGATCAGCTTTACGCAATCATGGAGCATAAGCCAGCGGCAGTCACCTGCTCCTCCATGGTGAGCAATCAGTGAGACTGGAACAAGAGGCCAGGAGTCATTCAAGTAGCATTCCCTTCACATGTAAATGTGAGGAATGGGGAACTAAGGGTACCCCTGTGCTTTTTGTTCTCTTAACCTTTGGGTCCAGGGGTGTCCTGCCCTGCGCTGGTGAGCTGTGCATTTGACCAGCCCTGCTCCTGCCTTCAGCAGCCCACACCCCCTTGGGGTACGTTCCTGGAACTGCCCCTGGGCAGCATATATTTTACTCCCAGAAGCTGTCAATTGGGTTGAAGTAGTGAAATATTCATATTAATTTTGAGCCACGCTGGAGTCAAGGCTGGAAATTTATTCTTTTCTTTATTTCTTTGCATTTTTTTCCCCCAGCCACATTGCCCAATGGAGCTTCAGCAATGTGATTAAAGGTCAACATTAAGATGATCTGGGAATAAAATGTTAACAATCTGGAGATGGCTCAAGTTGAATATAAAGCCCTTCTTTTATTAAATTCTGTTTTAGTAGGGTAGACCAAGTTATGCTGCAGTAGCAAGCAAACCACAGATCTCAGTGGATTAATACTAGGAAGGTTTATTCTGGAGGACTTCACTGGCCAGCTGGGGGTTCTGTTCTGCTTCACTGTGGTCTTGCTCTGATACCTGGCTGGGAGAACAGCCACCATCTGGAATATTGCTGGTCATATGCCAGAGGGAGCACCAACCTTAACTAAGCACACACTGGTGCCTAAAGCTTTCACTTGGAAGTGACAATGTCTTTTTTGCTCACATGTCATAAGCCAAGGTAAGTGACATGGCAATGCTTAAGTTCAAAAGTGGCACAGAAGCCCAATGCTCCCACGTGCCTGGAGGACAAGAGCCAGAATAGTATAAACAGCTCTAAGGACCAGCTTTTTCTTTCTTCAGGAAGAAATTAAAAGCCACAAATATTTAAATATTCTTATAAGATAAAGTTCAACTAATTTTGTGTCTGAAGGAACAAAATCTAAATTTAAATATTCTTGCCCTGTGGAAGTCAAGTCCAAAGTCTATACATAATTCCTAATTTTAAATTAATGTTCAATGAAATTAAGGCCCTCTTGGATTTCTTTTTGTGCTCATTAGAGTCTGGGATTTTCCAACAATCACATGTGAACCAGGTCACCATTATCACGATGGGCTTAATGCCATTGGGCTTCGAAGTTGAGTTAGTTGCATTTCTCATTCCCCACTTTAAAGAGTATAAGGTGGTTGTGCGACCTACAGAATTATCACAGCACTGACTTTATGTCACTAACTAACCTCAAGTCCTAGGGAATTACCCCAAGTGAAATGTGGCTCTCAGGACATCACACTTGGTTAAATCTTGACCTGTATTACTGATATCAAATATGAAGTGGAAGCTCCATGGAATCTGAGAGCAGTTTGGCGGACAGAGAAAAAAACAGCATCGGTGGCTTCATCTTTGCAGGATGCTATTGGCACCAACAAGAGGTCAATTGTGGCACTGTTTAACCTTTGGAGGAGGCATTTTGGAGACACATTTGGGACAATGCTATTTTCTTCCATAGCATAAAATTTGGGGTGGTGGCAGCTTTTCTTTCTTATCTTTGCATTTCCCCTATGAGGCTCGTGTTTAATGTCCCTTAGGCTGCTTTGAGGGTTGGCTTTGTCCAGTGGTGTGGTTGCTCCCAAATCTCATGACTACACATTTTAAGTCCTGTGACATAGTGACTTGCTTCTGTTGCCTCTTGTGGAATTGCAAAGGTCTGGGAAATCTGGCTTCTGGGGATGATTTCCCTCTGGTCCTCACATTGGTTTTCAGTGAATCAAAGACCCCTTAACTGAAGGGTTCAAAAATCAGTGTTAACATTTCAGAAATCTGCGTTTCTAGAGCATAGTTCTCACCTTTGAATGTAACTTAGGAAACTTGGGGAGCTTTAGCCATCTTGAGGCCCACGTTGTGCCCTAACCAATTATGTCACAGTCTCTGGCATGGTGTGATGGTTAATTTCATGTGTCAGCTTGGCTGGGCCACAGTACCCAGATTTTGGGTCAAACACCAGTCTGGATGTTGCTGTGAAGGTATTTTTTTAGATGAGATTAACATTTAAATCAGTAATAGACTTTGTGTAAACGGATTATGCTCTGTGATGTGGGTGGGCCTCATCCAGTCAGTTGAAGGCCTGAAGAGAAAGCTACTGACCTCCCCTGAGCAAGAAAGAATTCTGCCAGCAGATTGCTTTTGGATTTGATTTGCAAGTCTTCCCTGGAGCTCTAGCCTGCTGGTTTACACTGCAGATTTTGGCCTTGCCAGCCTCCATAACTACATGAGCAATGGAGGTGATGGTAATTGTGGTGATAGAGGTTGTGGTGATGGTGGTGTTGCTGGAGGTGGTGGTGATAGTGGAGGTGATGGTGGTGGTGACGGTGGTGGTGATAGAAATGTTGGTGGAGGTGATGGTGGTGATGATGGAGGTGGTGGTGGTGGTGATGAAGGTGAGGTGGTGATGGTGGTGATGATGGAGGTGAGTGGTGATGGTGGTG
>NW_025409704.1:10436-11942 GCF_002201575.2 Neomonachus schauinslandi
GGTGGTAGTCATGATGGTGGAGGTGATAAAGGTGAAGTGGTGTTGGTAGTGGAAGTGATGGAGGTGATAGTGGTGGAGGTGATGGAGGTAATAGTGGTGGAGGTGATGATGGAAGTGGTGATGATGGTGGAGGTGATGGAAGTGGTGACAGTGGAGGTGATAGAGGTGGTGATGGTGGTAGTCATGATGGTGGAGGTGATAAAGGTGAGTGGTGATGGTGGTGGAGGTGATGAAGGTGAGGTGGTGATGATGGTGGTAGTGATGGAGGAGATGGGGATAGTAGTGCTGGGAGAGCAATGGTGGTGTGACACTCAGAAGCCCTGGACAAGGCACATGGTAAGGAAAGGTGAGCCCCTCATTTTCTTCTCCATGCCAGATGGGGTTTGGGATAACGACATTGCTGTTCCCTTCGTCTGATACTACCAATTTAAAACTGGATCCTCAAACTGGATCCCAGGGCCCCTAGAAACACAGAGAACTTGCTGATTATAATTTAAAATCCCTGCCAACAGACCGGGCTGAGGTCACGCGGAAAGCAGTGATTATTGTTCCAACGCCATTGCCAAGAAAGCACCGGAAGCTGGGTATGCTGCACTCAAGAGCAAGCAGCAGCCATCTGCAGGGCGAGGCAGGTGTTACCAGCTTGAAGGGGCAGGGAAGTTAAGGCTCCCCCCTTGTTACGAGCAGCTCTGTCCCCGTGAACACCAGCCACTGGCCACAAGCCCACACCCTGTATGATGGAGGAGGGGACAGCCGTGGCCATTTGCATCATTTCCCAGCAGCTACTTGTCTCCACTGGAGCACAACCTTTAATCTCACCAACTTTCCTTTCTTACTCAAGGTTCCAGCTTATATCCAGATATCTACACCCAGGTTTCCCTATACATTCCATATACCAAATGTGGGGACATTAGGGGATCAATAAGTAATGCCCTTTTTTTTTGCCCACATGATTTCTGACCCAACAGAATACACAGAGCCAGACTTCAAGGGATGAATGATCAGTTTATCAGCGATGAGAGCTGGGTGGGAGGACCCGGCTTAGGCAGGTGATTGCTCAGGCTGGTTAGTGCCCTCGGCTTCAGCCCTTCCCTTCTGGACTGTCTTTGGTTCAGCCCACACAGGCTTGTTCCTGTCTCCCAAACAGATTCACTGACTCAGGACTACTAGCTCACACTGGCCATGGAAGGAGAGGCACGAAATTCATTCGTTTATTACACATTCATTCCTTCACCTGACAAATATTTATTGAGCTGGGTGAGACATCGCACGTCTTGCAGACCCTCCAGTGTTCTGCTGCCATTGCTCAGAGCACATTTCGTGGAAATGGTTTCCAACTCCCCCTTTCCACCCCAGCTGGGAGCTTAGTGCTTAGAGCTTTGTAAAATTAGTGAATGAAGTTCCAAGCCTGGGTCACTCGGGGTGTGATAGTGTTTGTAGATGGAAATAGAGGTATCGGCGAGGTATTTGTTTTTGAGGGGAAAACCGACACGTCCGGGTTTCCAC
>NW_025409705.1:0-11936 GCF_002201575.2 Neomonachus schauinslandi
AACAGAAGAGAGAGCCCAGAAATGGACCCTCAACTCTATGGTCAACTAATCTTTGACAAAGCAGGAAAGAATGTCCAATGGAAAAAAGACAGTCTCTTCAACAAATGGTGTTGGGAAAATTGGACAGCCACATGCAGAAGAATGAAACTGGACCATTTCCTTACACCACATACAAAAATAGACTCCAAATGGTTGAAAGACCTCAATGTGAGACAGGAGTCCATCAAAATCCTAAAGGAGAACACAGGCAGCAACCTCTTCAACCTCAGCCGAAGCAACTTCTTCCTAGAAACATCGCCAAAGGCAAGGGAAGCAAGGGCAAAAATGAACTATTGGGACTTCATCAAGATAAAAAGCTTTTGCAAAGCAAAGGAAACAGTCAACAAAACCAAAAGACAACCGACAGAATGGGAGAAGATATTTGCAAATGACATATCAGATAAAGGGCTAGTATCCAAAATCTATAAAGAACTCATGAAACTCAACACCCGAAGAACAAAGAATCCAATCAAGAAATGGGCAGAAGACATGAACAGACATTTTTCCAAAGAAGACATCCAAATGGCCAACAGACACATGAAAAAGTGCTCAATATCGCTTGGCATCAGGGAAATCCAAATCAAAACCTCAATGAGATACTCCCTCACACCAGTCAGAATGGCTAAAATTAACAAGTCAGGAAACGACAGATGTTGGCGGGGATGCGGAGAAAGGGAACCCTCCTACACTGTTGGTGGGAATGCAAGCTGGTGCAGCCACTCTGGAAAACAGTATGGAGGTTCCTCAAAAAGTTGGAAACAGAGCTACCATATGATCCAGCAATTGCACTACTGGGTATTTACCCCAAAGATACAAAAGTAGGGATCCGAAAGGGTACGTGCACCCCGATGTTTATAGCAGCAATGTCCACAATAGCCAAACTGTGGAAAGAGCCAAGATGTCCATCGGCAGATGAATGAATAAAGAACATGTGGTATATATATATATATATACAATGGAATATTATGCAGCCATCAAAAGGAATGAGATCTTGCCATTTGCAATGATGTGGATGGAACTGGAGGGTGTTATGTTGAGCGAAATAAGTCAATCAGAGAAAGACATTATCATATGACCTCACTGATATGAGGAATTCTTAATTGCAGGAAACAAACTGAGGGTTGCTGGAGTGGGGAGTGGGGTGGGAGGGAGGGGGTGACTGGGTAATAAACACTGGGGAGGGTATGTGCTCTGGGAAGCGCTGTGAATTGTGCAAGACTGTTGAATCTCAGATCTGTACCTCTGAAACAAATAATGCAATATATGTTAAGAAAAAAAAAAAAAAAGAAGAAGGTAGCAGGAGGGGAAGAATGAAGGGGGGGGAATCAGAGGGGTAGACGAACCATGAGAGACGATGGACTCTGAAAAACAAACAGGGTTCTAGAGGGGAGGGGGGTGGGAGGATGGGTTAGCCTGGTGGTGGGTATTGAGGAGGGCACGTTCTGCATGGAGCACTGGGTGTTATGCACAAACAATGAATCATGGAACACTACATCTAAAACTAATGATGTAATGTATGGGGATTAACATAAGAATAAAAAAAAAATTGGGCGCCTGGGTGGCTCAGTCGTTAAGCGCCTGCCTTCGGCTCAGGTCATGATCCCAGGGACCTGGGATCGAGTCCCACATCGGGCTTCTTGCTCGGCGGGGAGCCTGCTTCTCCCTCTGCCTGCCTCTCCCCCCGCTCGTTTTCTGTCTCTCTCTCTGACAAATAAATAAATAAAATCTTTAAAAATAAATAAATAAATAAATTCTTGTTTGTTAACATATAGTGTAATACTGGTTTCAGGTAAAAAGTACACAAATCTTAAGTGTCACACTGCAATAGCTATTGACAAATATACACAATTACTAATCCATATCTCTGTCGAGATACAGAACATTACTATCATTCCAGAAAGTTCCCACAAGGAAAACATTGTTATGATTTCTTCCTCTACCCATTTTTTGGTCTCTTTTTAAACTTTATATAAATGGAACCATATAATATGTACTCTTTAATGTCCGGCTTCTTTTACTCAGCACAATAGTTTTGAGACTTATCCATGTTTCTGTGCATGTAAATAGTTCCCTCATTTTATTTGAATATACCACAATTTGTTTATTCATTCTCCTGATTGATGGACATATGGAAAGTTTCCATTTCCGAACTACTAAGAATAAAGCTAATATAAACATTACTATATAAGTATTTTTATAGACATATGATTTCATTTTTCTTAGGTTAATACCCAGAAGTAGACTTACTGGGTCACAGGCTAAGTGTATATTTAGTTGGGTTTGTTTTTTTTTTAAGATTTATTTATTTATTTGAGGGGGGTGGGGAGGGTGGAGAGGGAGAGAGAGAGAATCTCAAGCAGACTCCCCACTGAGCGCAAAGCCCAATGCGGGGCTCAATATCATGACCTTGAGATCATGACCTGAGCCAAAACCAAGAGTCGGAGGCTTAACCGACTGAGTCACCCAGGCACCCCAATATGTATTTAGTTTTATAAGAAACTGTCGAAGGCTTTTCCAAAACACTCGTACCATTTCACATGTTTTACACTCTTACCAGCAAAGAATTAGAATTCCAATTTGCTCTAAGTCCTCACAAATATTATGTGATACCAGCTTTTTGTTGTTCTAAATTGTAGCCTTCCTAGTGAGTGCATCAAACTATCTGCAGTCTTGATTTGCATCTCACAAATGACTAAAGACACCAGACATTTTTTCTTATGTTTATTAACCATTCATACATTTTCTTTTGTGAAGAGCTTATTCCAATTTTTTGCATTTGGGGGCTATTTTTATCATTTAAATGTAAATGTTCATTATATCCCTTTTTAAGCTACACATATTGCAAATATTTTGTCTTGAAATTTCTTGAAATACAAATTGATTATACATTTTACTAAGAATGTCTTCTGATGAGCAGAAGTTCTTATTTTGATGAAGCCTGACTTGTCATTTTTTTCCATGATTAGTGTTTTCTGTGCCTAAGAAAACACTGCCTACCCTAAAGTCATGAAGATATTCTCCTCTAGTTCCTCCCAAAAGCTTTATAGTTTTAGCCTAAACAAAGGTCACAATAATTTTCCCCTATATTTTCTCTAGGAGTTTTATACTTTTAGGTTTACATTTAGATTATGATCTATTTTCAGTTATGTTTATATGGTAAAAAAGTAAACCTCAAACTCCTTTTTTTTTTAGTGGGTATTCAATTGTTCCAGTACCATTTGCTAAAAAGACTATCCTTTCTTTACTGATTTGCCTTTGTACCTTTGTCAAAAATTAGTGTCAATATATGTGTGGGTCTATGTATAGGCTCTCCATTCTATTTCATTGATCTATTTGTGTTTATTTATGCCAATACTGCACTATTTTAATTACTGTAGATTTATCATGTCTTCAAATCACGGAGTGTTAGGTTTTCTATCTTCATTCTTTTTAAAAGCTGTTTTGGTTATTCCAAACACTTTTATATGAATTTAAGAATCTATTTTTATATACGGATTCAACCAGAGAGAAATGACATCTTAACAATATTTAGTCTTTTAATCCATGAACACAATATATCTCATTTATTCAGAACTTTTACTTCTTTCATCAGCATTTCATTGTTTTCAGCATACAGATCCCGTGCATATTTTGTCAGAGTTATATCTAAGTACTTCAATCAGTTGGTGCTAGTGAAAATATATTTCATATTTTTAAGCTCTTATAAATAATACTATTTTTTTTTAAGATTTTATTTATTTGACAGAGAGAGAGACAGCCAGAGAGGGAACAGAAGCAGGGGGAGTGGGAGAGGGAGAAGCAGGCCTCCCGCAGAGCAGGGAGCCCGATGCGGGGCTCAATCCCAGAACCCTGGGATCAGGACCTGAGCTGAAGGCAGATGCTTAACAACTGAGCCACCCAGGTGCCCCATAAATAATACTATTTTAAATTCCATTTTCAAGTTGTTCTTTGTTAGTATTTAAAAATACAAATGGTGGGGCGCCTGGGTGGCTCAGTCAGTTAAGCGTCTGCCTTCAGCTCAGGTTGTGATCCCAGAGTCCTAGGATCGAGCCCCGCATCGGGCTCTCTGCTCAGCAGGGAGTCTGCTTCTCCCTCTGCCTGTCACTCTGCCTACTTGTGCGCACACTCTCTCTCTCTGTCAAATAAATAAATAAAATCTTTAAAAAAAAATACAAATGGTTATCTGATATTGACTTTATATCCTGCCACCTTGCTAAACTCACTTATTAGTTCTGATAGCATTCTTATAGACTCCTCTGATTTTTCTTATAAAGGCAGTCATGTTCTCTGTGAATTAAGAAAGTATTTCTTTTCAATCTGGATGCCTTTTATTTTATTTACTTATTTTAGTCTTATTTCATTCACTAGAAACTCCACTACAGTGTTGATTAGAAGTGGTGAAAATGGGCATCCTTGTTTTGTTTTTGATTTAAGGGGAAAGTATTCATTTTTCAAGAGTAGGTGTGATATCAGCTGCAGAATCACCATTAATACATTTGATTGGGTTAAGGCAGTTCCTTTCTATTCCTAGTTTGCTGGGAGTTTTTATTAAAAATGGATGTTGGAGTTTGTCAAATGATTTTTCTGTATCTATTGAAATAATATGATGTTTCTATTTTGTTAAAATGGTGAATTACCATGACTTTCAAATGTTAAACTAACTGTACATTCCTGAGATAAACCCCACTTGGTCATGATGTAGTATCCTTCTAATATCCTGATGGATTTAATCTGCTAAATTTGTTTCAAAATTTTGCATCTCTATATATGAGGGATGTTCATCTGTAGTTTGGTTTTGGTTTTGGTATCAGGATAATGTTAGCTAAGAGAAGGAGTTGGGAAATATTCCCTCCTCTTTAATTTTCTGGAGGAGTTTATGTAGAAATGGCATTATTTCCTTAAAAGTCTGTTAGGGCGCCTGGGTGGCTCAGTCGTTAAGCGTCTGCCTTCGGCTCAGGTCATGATCCCAGGGTCCTGGGATCGAGCCCCGCATCGGGCTCCCTGCTCTGCGGGAAGTCTGCTTCTTCCTCTCCCACTCCCCCTGCTTGTGTTCCCTCTCTCACTGTGTCTTTCTCTGTCAAATAAATTAAAAAAATCTTTAGAAAAAAAAAAAAGTCTGTTAGAATTTACCAGTGATGCCATCAGGTCCATGGTTTTATTTGTGGGAAGGTTTTTAACCACAAATACAATTTCTTTAGTACATATAAGGTTATTTAAGCTATCAATTTCTTGGGCGAGCTTTGGTAATTTGTGTCTTTCAAGGAATTTGTCCAGTTCATCTAACTTGTCGATTTTGTAGGAAGAACGTTTTTCAAAATATCTCCTTTTTTAGCATGTTAATATCATTGAAGTCCATGGTGATGTCATCTCTCTTGTTCATGATACAGGGAATTTCTATCTTCTCTTTCTTTTCCCAATTAGTCTGTCTAGAGGTTTAGCGATTTTATTGATCTTCTCAAAGAATCAGCTTTTGGCGGGGCACCTGGGTGGCTCAGTCGTTAGGCGTCTACCTTCTGCGCAGGTCATAATCCCAGGGTCCTGGGATCGAGCCCTGCATCGGGCTCCCTGCTCAGTGGGAGGCCTGCTTCTCCCTCTCCCACTCCCCCTGCTTGTACTCCCTCTCTCGCTGTCTCTCTCTCTGTCAAATAAATAAATAAAGTTAAAAAAAAAATCAGCTTTTGGCTTCATTTCTATTTTCTCTTTCACTGAGTTTTGCTCTCATTTTTATTGTTTTCTTTATTCTTCTTACTTGGGTTTAATTTACTTTTCTGTTTCTTAAGGTGGACGCTGAGATCAATGCTTTGAGAGCTTTCCTATTTTCTAATATAGGTGCCTAGAGCTATAAATTCTGCCCTGAGTACCGCTTTAGTGGCAGCCTACAAATTCTGTGCTGTGTTTCATTTTAATTCATTTAATTAGTTAAAAATGTTTTCTATACTCTCTTTTTTTTTTAAAGGTTTTTTTTTTTTAATTTATTTATTTAAGACAGAGAGAATGAGAGAGAGAGAGCACATGAGAGGGGGGAGGGTCAGAGGCAGAAGCAGGAGCCCGATGCAGGACTCGATCCAGGGACTCCACGATCATGACCTGAGCCGAAGGCAGTCGCTTAACCAACTGAGCCACTTAGGCGCCCTCTATACTCTCTTTTGAAATCTTCTTTGATCATTACGTTATTTAAAAGTACATTATTTAGCTCCCAAATATTAGGAGATATTTTCATAGATCTTTCTATTACTGGTTTCTAATTTATTTCCATTGTGATCAGTGAATATATTTTGTATTACTTGGATTCCTTTCAATTTAATGAGGCTTGTTTAATGGCTAGAATATGGTCTATCCTGGTAACTGTTCTGTGTAAACCTAATAAGAATGAATATTCTGCTGTTGTTTAGTGGATTGTTCTATAAAGATCAGCTAGGTCAGATTGTTTGATACAATTGCTCAAGTCTATTCTATCTTTGCTGATTTTCTGCCTACTTGTTCTATTAGTTATTAAGACAAGAGTATCGAAATCTCCAACTACAATTGTGGATTTGCCTAATCTCTCCTTACAGTTTTATCAGTTTTTGCTTCATATATTTTGAAGGTCTGTTAATAGAGACATAAACATTTAAAATTTGTGTTCTCGGGTGCCTGGGTGGCTCAGTTGGTTAAGCGACTGCCTTCTGCTTAGGTCATGATCCCAGGGTCCTGGGATGGAGTCTCACATCAGGCTCCCTGCTCAGCAGGGCGTCTGCTTCTTCCTCCGACCCTCCCCCTCTCATGCTCTCTCTCTGTCTCATTCTTTCTCTCTCAAATAAATAAAATCTTTAAAAATAAATAAATAAAATGTTTATGTTCTCTTGATTAACTGACCTTTTTCATTATGAAGCAACATTCTTCATTCCTGGTAATATTGTTTACTCTGATATCTACTTTGGTCTTAGTATAACCAGTCCAGCTTTCTTTCTGGCTTTATTAGTAGTTTTAGCATGATATATCTTTTCCATTCATTTACTTTTAACTGTATTTGTCTTTATATTTAAAATGTGTTTAACTGATAGTTACCAGTGGGGAGGGGGTGTGGAGAGGGGTTAAATAGGTGATGGGGATTAAGGAGTGCACTTGTTGCGATGAGCACTGGGAATTGTATGTAAGTGATGAATCACTAAATTCTACACCTGAAATTAATATTACACTGTATGTTAAATAATTGGAATTTAAATAAAAATTTGGAGAAAGAGGGGGGGCGGAGCAAGATGGCGGAGGAGTAGGAGACCTGGATTTCGTCTGGTCTCAAGAATTCAGCTGGATAGGGATCAAACCATTCTGAACACCTACAAACACAACAGGAGATCGAAGAAAAGAAGAGCAACAACTCTCTCATCAGAAAAGCGACCACTTTCTGGAAGGTAGGACGTGCGGAGAAGTGAATCCGAGGCGATATTCAGGAGGATAGACGGCGGGGCAGGGGCCTCCATCGGCCGCTTCTGGCAAGTGATAGAGCCGCGGAGCACAAAATCGGAACTTTTAAAAGTCTGCTCCGCCGAGGGCCGTCACTCTGGTGGCTAAGCGGGGGGTGGAACCCTCCGGGACAGTGTGGTCTCAGGACCCACGGGTCACAGAAAGACCGGGGGTGCCTGAGTGTGGCAGAGCTCCCAGGTAACGGAGCAGGGAAGCCGGCTGCAGAGGCGGAGCCCAGGCGCGGGCTCTCAGCTCGGGGTTGCCATAAACCGTGATCCGCGGCACAGTCGGGCTCCTGCTCCTCCAGCAGGGACCCAACAAGCGGCAGATCCGGGGAGACTCACCTTCCTCCCCCGGGAGGAGCGGCGCGGGAGCACACCGCAGGGATCTGCTGGGTTTGGAGACTCCACCCGGGGTCGGGTGCCGGAGATAGAAACGCGCGGTCACAGGCCGGGTGAGCACGGAGTGCGGCTGGAGACCGGGGAGACGGGAGTGACTGACGGCTTTTCTCTGGGGACTCACTGAGAAGCGGGGCCCCGAGTTCTCGGCTCCTCCGCGGCGGAGATTGGGAGGCCGCCATTTTCACTCTCCGCCTCCAAAGCTGTAGGGAAAGCTCGCAGGGAACAAAAGCCCCGGAGAGCAAACCTGAGCAGAATACTTAGCTGGGAGGGGGCAAGGGCGGGGCAATTCTGCCTCCGGCAGAGACATTTGGAAACCACAGCAACAGGCCCCTCCCCAGAAGATCAGCGAGAACAGCCAGCCAAGACCAAGTTCACCCATCAATGAGAACGGCAGAACTCCAGCTCTAGGGGACTACTGCACATAGAATTCATGGCTTTTTTACCATGATTCTGTAGTCTTTCAAAGTTAATTTTTTTAACTGTTTTTTGTTTTGTTTTGTTTTTTGAATTTTTCTTTTTCCCTTTTTCAACCAACATCTTATCAATCCCTTTTTTTAAAAAAACATTTTTATTTTTCATTTTTAGAGTCATATTCTATCCCTTCATAGTAGTTACCCGTATTTTTGGCTTATATATATAAGTTGTTCTCTCTTTAAAATTTTGAGATAGTTTCTTCTAACAGATCAAAATATACCCTAAATCTCTAGTATATGGTGTTTTCTATTCCCCTGCCTGATCACATCCTCTCCCTTTTTTTTTCTTTTTTTAAATCCTCTTCTTTCTTTTTTCAAACAACTTCTTATCAATTCCTTTTATAAAATTTTTTATAATTTCCATCTTTACAGTCATATTCCATCCCTTCATCATATCAACCCTTATTTTTGTACATATATAAGTTTTTCTTTCTTTAAAATTTTGGGAGGCACTTTCTTCTAAAAGACCAAAATACACCCCAAATCTAGTGTGTGGCACTGATCTATATACCAGCCTGATCATATTTGATCACATTCTGGTTTTTTTGTTGTTGTTGTTTTGTTTTGTTTGTTTTTGTTTTTATCTTTATCTTTTTCTTTTTTTTCTTTTTCTTTTTTCTCTCTTTCCCTTTCTTTTCCCACTGCTTCAGGTTTTTTCTGATTTGTTTAGAGTATATTTTCTGGGGACGTTGTTACTCTGCTAGCATTTTGTTCTCTCATTAATCTATTCTCCTCTGCACAAAATGACAAGACGGAAAAAATCACCTCAACAAAAAGAACAAGAGGTAGTACCGACTGCCAGGGACCTACTCAATATGGACATTAGTACGATGTCAGATCTAGAGTTCAGAATCATCACTTTAAAGATACTCGCTGGGCTTGAAAAAAATATGGAAGTTATTAGAGAAACCCTTTCTGGAGAAGTAAAAGAACTAAAATCCAACCAAGTAGAAATCAAAAAGGCTATTAATGAGGTGCAATCAAAAATGGGGGCGCTAACTGCTAGAATAAATGAGGCAGAAGAGAGAATCAGTAATATAGAAGATGAAATGATGGAAAATAAAAAAGCTGAGAAAAAGAGAGATAAACAACTACTGGATCACGAGGGCAGAATTCGAGAGATAAGCGATACCATAAGACGAAACAACATTAGAATAATTGGGATCCCAGAAGAAGAAGAAAGAGAGAGAGGGGCAGAAGGTATAATGGAGCAAATTATAGCAGAGAACTTCCCTAATTTGGGGAAGGAAACAGGCATGAAAATCCAGGAAGCACAGAGAACCCCTCTCAAAATCAATAAAAATAGGTCAACACCCCGACATCTAATAGTAAAACTTACAAGTCTCATAGACAAAGAGAAAATCCTCAAAGCAGCTCGGGAGAAGAGATCTGTAACCTACAAGGGTAGAAACATTAGATTGGCAACAGACCTATCCACAGAGACCTGGCAGGCCAGAAAGGACTGGCAGGATATATTCAGAGCACTAAATGAGAAAAATATGCAGCCAAGAATACTATATCCAGCTAGGCTGTCATTGAAAATAGAAGGAGAGATAAAAAGCTTCCAGGACAAACAAAAACTAAAGGAATTTGCAAACACAAAACCAGCCCTACAGGAAATCTTGAAAGGGGTCCTTTAAGCAAAGAGAGAGCCTAAAAGCAACATAGACCAGAAAGGAACACAGACAATATACGGTAACAGTCACCTTACAGGCAATACAATGGCACTAAATTCCTATCTTTCAATAGTTACCCTGAATGTAAATGGGCTCAATGCCCCAATCAAAAGACACAGGCTATCAGACTGGATTAAAAAACAAGACCCATCGATATGCTGTCTGCAAGAGACTCATTTTCGACCCAAAGACAGCCCCAGATTGAAAGTGAGGGGGTGGAAAACCATTTACCATGCTAATGGACACCAAAAGAAAGCTGGGGTGGCAATCCTTATATCAGACAAATTAGATTTTAAACCAAAGACTGTAATAAGAGATGAGGAAGGACACTATATCATACTTAAAGGATCTATCCAACAAGAAGATCTAACAATTGTAAATATCTATGCCCCTAACATGGGAGCAGCCAATTATATAAGCCAATTAATAACAAAAGCAAAGAAACACATCGACAACAATACAATAATAGTGGGGGACTTTAACACCCCCCTCACTGAAATGGACAGATCGTCTAAGCAAAAGATCAACAAGGAAATAAAGACTTTAAATGACACACTGGACCAAATGGGCTTTACAGACATATTCAGAACATTCCACCCCAAAGCAACGGAATACACATTCTTCTCTAGTGCCCATGGAACATTCTCCAGAATAGATCACATCCTAGGTCATAAATCAGGTCTCAACCGGTACCAAAAGATTGGAATCATTCCCTGCCTATTTTCAGACCACAATGCTTTGAAACTAGAGCTCAATCACAAGACAAAAGTCAGAAAGAACTCAAATACATGGAGGCTAAAGAGCATCCTACTGAAGAACGAATGGGTCAACCAGGAAATTAAAGAAGAATTAAAAAAATACATGGAAACCAATGAAAATGAAAACACAACTATTCAAAATCTTTGGGATGCAGCAAAGGCAGTCCTAAGAGGAAAGTGTATAGCAATACAAGCCTTTCTCAAGAAGCAAGAAAGGTCTCAAGTACACAACCTAACCCTACACCTAAAGGAGCTGGAGAAAGAACAGCAAATAAAGCCTAAACCCAGCAGGAGAAGAGAAATAATAAAGATCAGAGCAGAAATCAATGAAATAGAAACTAAAAGAACAGTAGAACAGATCAACGAAACTAGGAGCTGGTTCTTTGAAAGAATTAACAAGATTGATAAACCCCTGGCCAGACTTATCAAAAAGAAAAGAGAAATGACCCAAATCAACAAAATCATGAATGAAAGAGGAGAGATCACAACCAACACCAAAGAAATACAAACAATTATAAGAACATATTATGAGCAACTCTATGCCAGCAAATTAAATAACCTGGAAGAAATGGATGCATTCCTAGCGATGTACCAACTACCAAAACTGAACCAGGATGAAATAGAAAACCTGAACAGACCTATAACCACTAAGGAAATTGAAGCAGTAATCAAAAATCTCCCAAAAAACAAAAGCCCAGGGCCAGATGGCTTCCCAGGGGAATTCTACCAAACATTTCAAGAAGAATTAATACCTATTCTTCTGAAACTGTTCCAAAAAATAGAAATGGAAGGAAAACTTCCAAACTCATTTTATGAGGCCAGCATTACCTTGATCCCAAAACCAGACAAAGACCCCATCAAAAAGGAGAATTACAGACCAATATCCCTGATGAACATGGATGCAAAAATTCTCACCAAAATACTAGCCAATAGGATCCAACAGTACATTAAAAGGATTATTCACCATGACCAAGTGGGATTTATCCCTGGGCTGCAAGGTTGGTTCAACATCCGCAAATCAATCAATGTGATACAATACATTAACAAAAGAAAGAACAAGAATCATATGATCCTCTCAATAGATGCAGAAAAAGCATTTGACAAAGTACAGCATCCTTTCTTGATCAAAACTCTTCAGAGTATAGG
>NW_025409706.1:0-11927 GCF_002201575.2 Neomonachus schauinslandi
GACATATCAGATAAAGGGCTAGTATCCAAAATCTATAAAGAACTCATCAAACTCAACACCCAAAGAACAAAGAATCCAATCAAGAAATGGGCAGAAGACATGAACAGACATTTTTCCAAAGAAGACATCCAAAGGGCCAACAGACACATGAAAAAGTGCTCAATATCGCTCGGCATCAGGGAAATCCAAATCAAAACCTCAATGAGATACCACCTCACACCAGTCAGAATGGCTAAAATTAACAAGTCAGGAAATGACAGATGTTGGCGGGGATGCGGAGAAAGGGGAACCCTCCTACACTGTTGGTGGGAATGCAAGCTGGTGCAGCCACTCTGGAAAACTGTATGGAGGTTCCTCAAAAAGTTGAAAATAGAGCTACCATACGATCCAGCAATTGCACTACTGGGTATTTACCCCAAAGATACAAAAGTAGGGATCCGAAGGGGTACGTGCACCCCAATGTTTATAGCAGCAATGTCCACAATAGGCAAACTGTGGAAAGAGCCAAGATGTCCATCGACAGTTGAATGGATAAAGAAGAGGTGGTATATATATGCAATGGAATATTATGCAGACATCAAAAGGAATGAGATCTTGCCATTTGCAACGACGTGGATGGAACTGGAGGGTATTATGTTAAGTGAAATAAGTCAAACAGAGAAAGACATGTATCATATGATCTCACTGATATGAGGAATTATTAATTGCAGGAAACAAACTGAGGGCTGCTGGAGTAGGGGCTGGGGTGGGAGGGATGGGGTGACTGGGTGATAGACACTGGGGAGGGTATGTGCTCTGGTAAGCTCTGTGAATTGTGCAAGACTGTTGAATCTCAGATCTGTACCTCTGAAACAAATAATGCAATATATGTTAAGAAAAAAAAAAGAAGAAGAAGGTAGCAGGAGGGGAAGAATGAAGTGGGGGAAATCGGAGGGGTAGGCGAACCATGAGAGACGATGGACTCTGAAAAACAAACAGGGTTCTAGAGGGTAGGGGGGTGGGAGGATGGGTTAGCCTGGTGGTGGGTATTGAGGAGGGCACATTTTGCATGCAACACTGGGTGTTATGCACAAACAATGAATCATGGAACACTTCATCTAAAACTAATGATGTAATGTATGGGGATTAACATAAGAATAAAAAAAAATTAGTCATTAAAAAAATGGAAATAGCACATACATTTAAAAAAAGGGTGTTGTGGTTACTGATTTATATTATGTAAAGTAAATTCCACTATATAAAGATATTCAACAGGGGGCGGAGCAAGATGGCGGAGGAGTAGGAGACCTGGATTTCGTCTCCTCTCAGGAATTCAGCTGGATAGGGATCAAATCATTCTGAACACCTACAAACTCAACAGGAGATCGAAGAAAAGAAGAGCAACTACTCTCTCATCAGAAAAACGACCACTTTCTGGAAGGTAGGACGTGCGGAGAAGTGAATCCGAGGCAATATTCGGTAGGATAGACGGCGGGGGAGGGGCCTCCGGCGGCCACTTCTGGCAAGTGATAGAGCCGCGGAGCACAAAATCGGAACTTTTAAAAGTCTGCTCCACTGAGGGACGTCACTCTGGTGGCTAAGCGGGGGGTGGAACCCTCCGGGACAGTGTGGTCTCAGGACCCACGGGGTCACAGAAAGACCGGGGGCGCCTGAGTGCGGCAGAGCTCCCAGGTATCGGAGCAGGGAAGCCGGCTGCAGAGGCGGAGCCCAGGCGCGGGCTCTCAGCTCGGGGTTGCCATAAACCGTGATCCGCGGCACAGTCGGGCCACTGCTCCTCCAGCAGGGACCCAACAAGCGGCAGATCCGGGGAGACTCACCTTCCTCCCCCGGGAGGAGCCGCGCGGGACTGCGCCGCAGGGATCTGCTGGGGTGGAGACTCCACACGGGCTCGGGTGGCAGAGATAGAAACGCGCGGTCACAGGCCGGGTGAGCACGGAGTGCGGCTGGAGACCGGGGAGACGGGAGTGACTGACGGCTTTTCTCTGGGGTCTCACTGAGAAGCGGGGCCCCGAGTTCTCGGCTCCTCCGAGGCGGAGATTGGGAGGCCGCCATTTTCACTCTCCGCCTCCAAAGCTGTACGGAAAGCTCGCAGGGAACAAAAGCCCCGGAGAGCAAACCTGAGCAGATTACTTAGCTAGGAGGGGGCAAGGGCGGGGCAATTCTGCCTCCGGCAAAGACATTTGGAAACCATGGCAACAGGCCCCTCCCCAGAAGATCAGCGAGAACAGCCAGCCAAGACCAAGGTTACCCATCAATGAGAACGGCAGAACTCCAGCTGTAGGGGACTACTGCACATAGAATTCATGGCTTTTTTACCATGATTCTGTAGTCTTTCAAAGTTAATTTTTTTTTAACTGTCTTTTTTTCTTTTTTTTCTTTTCAACCAACATCTTATCAATCCCTTTTTTAAAAAAAAAACAAAACATTTTTATGTTTCATTTTTAGAGTCATATTCTATCCCTTCATAGTAGTTACCCGTATTTTTGGCTTATATGTATAAGTTGTTCTCTCTTTAAAATTTTGAGATAGTTTCTCCTAACAGATCAAAATATACCCTAAATCTCTAGTATATGGTGTTTTCTATTCCCCTGCCTGATCACATCCTCTCCCTTTTTTTTTCTTTTTTTAAATCCTCTTCTTTCTTTTTTCAAACAACTTCTTATCAATTCCTTTTATAAAATTTTTTATAATTTCCATCTTTACAGTCATATTCCATCCCTTCATCATATCAACCCTTATTTTTGTACATATATAAGTTTCTCTTTCTTTAAAATTTTGGGAGGCATTTTCTTCTAAAAGACCAAAATACACCCCAAATCTAGTGTGTGGCACTGATCTATATACCAGCCTGATCATATTCGATCACATTCTGGTTTTTTTGTTGTTGTTGTTTTGTTTTGTTTGTTTTTGTTTTTATCTTTATCTTTTTCTTTTTTTTCTTTTTCTTTTTTCTCTCTTTCCCTTTCTTTCCCCACTGCTTCAGGTTTTTTCTGATTTGTTTAGAGTATATTTTCGGGGAACGTTGTTACTCTGCTAGCATTTTGTTCTCTCATTAATCTATTCTCCTCTGCACAAAATGACAAGATGGAAAAAATCACCTCAACAAAAAGAACAAGAGGTAGTACCGACTGCCAGATACCTACTCAATACGGACATTAGTACGATGTCAGATCTAGAGTTCAGAATCATCACTTTAAAGATACTAGCTGGGCTTGAAAAAAATATGGAAGTTATTAGAGAAACCCTTTCTGGAGAAGTAAAAGAACTAAAATCCAACCAAGTAGAAATCAAAAAGGCTATTAATGAGGTGCAATCAAAAATGGGGGCACTAACTGCTAGGATAAATGAGGCAGAAGAGAGAATCAGTAATATAGAAGATGAAATGATGGAAAATAAAGAAGCTGAGAAAAAGAGAGATAAACAACTACTGGATCACGAGGGCAGAATTCGAGAGATAAGCGATACCATAAGATGAAACAACATTAGAATAATTGGGAACCCAGAAGAAGAAGAAAGAGAGAGAGGGGCAGAAGGTATAATGGAGCAAATTATAGCAGAGAACTTCCCTAATTTGGGGAAGGAAACAGGCATGAAAATCCAGGAAGCACAGAGAACCCCTCTCAAAATCAATAAAAATAGGTCAACACCCCGACATCTAATAGTAAAACTTACGAGTCTCAGAGACAAAGAGAAAATCCTGAAAGCAGCTTGGGAGAAGAGATATGTAACCTACAAGGGTAGAAATATTAGATTGGCAACAGACCTATCCACAGAGACCTGGCAGGCCAGAAAGGACTGGCAGGATATATTCAGAGCACTAAATGAGAAAAATATGCAGCCAAGAATACTGTATCCAGCTAGGCTGTCACTGAAAATTGAAGGAGAGATAAAAAGCTTCCAGGACAAACAAAAACTAAAGGAATTTGCAAACACAAAACCAACCCTACAGGAAATCTTGAAAGGGGTCCTCTAAGCAAAGAGAGAGCCTAAAAACAACATAGACCAGAAAGGAACACAGACAATATACGGTAACAGTCACCTTACAGGCAATATAATGGCACTAAATTCCTATCTTTCAATAGTTACCCTGAATGTAAATGGGCTCAATGCCCCAATCAAAAGACACAGGCTATCAGACTGGATTAAAAAACAAGACCCATCAATATGCTGTCTGCAAGAGACTCATTTTCGACCCAAAGACAGCCCCAGATTGAAAGTGAGGGGGTGGAAAACCATTTACCATGCTAATGGACACCAAAAGAAAGCTGGGGTGGCAATCCTTATAGCAGACAAATTAGATTTTAAACCAAAGACTGTAATAAGAGATGAGGAAGGACACTATATTCTACTTAAAGGATCTATCCAACAAGAAGATCTAACAATTGTAAATATCTATGCCCCTAACATGGGAGCAGCCAATTATATAAGCCAATTAATAACAAAAGCAAAGAAACACATCGACAACAATACAATAATAGTGGGGGACTTTAACACCCCCCTCACTGAAACGGACAGATCGTCTAAGCAAAAGATCAACAAGGAAATAAAGACTTTAAATGACACAGTGGACCAAATGGACTTTACAGACATATTCAGAACATTCCACCCCAAAGCAACGGAATACACATTCTTCTCTAGTGCCCATGGAACATTCTCCAGAATAGATCACATCCTAGGTCATAAATCAGGTCTCAACCGGTACCAAAAGATTGGAATCATTCCCTGCCTATTTTCAGGCCACAATGCTTTGAAACTAGAGCTCAATCACAAGACAAAAGTCAGAAAGAACTCAAATATATGGAGGCTAAAGAGCATCCTACTGAAGAATGAAAGGGTGAACCAGGAAATTAAAGAAGAATTAAAAAAATACATGGAAACCAATGAAAATGAAAACACAACTATTCAAAATCTTTGGGATGCAGCAAAGGCAGTCCTGAGAGGAAAGTATATAGCAATACAAGCCTTTCTCAAGAAGTAAGAAAGGTCTCAAGTACACAACCTAAGCCTACACCTAAAGGAGCTGGAGAAAGAACAGCAAATAAAGCCTAAACCCAGCAGGAGAAGAGAAATAATAAAGATCAGAGCAGAAATCCATGAAATAGAAACTAAAAGAACAGTAGAACAGATCAACGAAACTAGGAGCTGGTTCTTTGAAAGAATTAACAAGATTGATAAACCCCTGGCCAGACTTATCAAAAAGAGAAGAGAAATGACCCAAATCAATAAAATCATGAATGAAAGAGGAGAGATCACAACCAACACCAAAGAAATACAAACAATTATAAGAACATATTATGAGCAACTCTATGCCAGCAAATTAAATAACCTGGAAGAAATGGATGCATTCCTAGAGATGTACCAACTACCAAAACTGAACCAGGATGAAATAGAAAACCTGAACAGACCTATAACCACTAAGGAAATTGAAGCAGTCATCAAAAATCTCCCAAAACACAAAAGCCCAGGGCCAGATGGCTTCCCAGGGGAATTCTACCAAACATTTCAAGAAGAATTAATACCTATTCTTCTGAAACTGTTCCAAAAAATAGAAATGGAAGGAAAACTTCCAAACTCATTTTATGAGGCCAGCATTACCTTGATCCCAAAACCAGACAAAGACCCCATCAAAAAGGAGAATTACAGACCAATATCCCTGATGAACATGGATGCAAAAATTCTCACCAAAATACTAGCCAATACGATCCAACAGTACATTAAAAGGATTATTCACCATGACCAAGTGGGATTTATCCCTGGGCTGCAAGGGTGGTTCAACATCCGCAAATCAATCAATGTGATACAATACATTAACAAAAGAAAGAACAAGAATCATATGATCCTCTCAATAGATGCAGAAAAAGCATTTGACAAAGTACAGCATCCTTTCTTGATCCAAACTCTTCAGAGTATAGGGATAGAGGGTACATACCTCAATAGCATAAAAGCCATCTATGAAAAACCTACAGCGAATATCATTCTCAATGGGGAAAAACTGAGAGCTTTCCCCCTAAGGTCAGGAACGCGGCAGGGATGTCCACTATCACCACTGCTATTCAACATAGTATTGGAAGTCCTAGCCACAGCAATCAGACAACAAAAAGAAATCAAAGGCATCCAAATTGGCAAAGAAGAAGTCAAACTCTCACTCTTTGCAGATGATATGATACTTTATGTGGAAAACCCCAAAGACTCCACCCCAAAACTGCTAGAACTCATACAGGAATTCAGTAAAGTGGCAGGATATAAAATCAATGCACAGAAGTCAGTGGCATTCCTGTACACCAACAACAAGACAGAAGAAAGAGAAATTAAGGAGTCGATCCCATTTACAACTGCACCCAAAACCATGAGATACCTAGGAATAAATCTAACCAAAGAGACAAAGGATCTGTACTCAGAAAACTATAAAATACTCATGAAAGAAATTGAGGAAGACACAAAGAAATGGAAAAATGTGCCATGCTCATGGATTGGAAGAACAAATATTGTGAAGATGTCAATGCTACCTAGAGCAATCTACACATTCAATGCAATCCCCATCAAAATACCATCCACTTTTTTCAAAGAAATGGAACAAATCATCCTAAAATTTGTATGGAACCAGAAAAGACCCCGCATAGCCAGAGGAATGTTGAAAAAGAAAAGAAAAGCCGGCGGCATCACAATTCCGGACTTCCAGCTCTATTACAAAGCTGTCATCATTAAGACAGCATGGTAGTGGCACAAAAACAGGCACATAGATCAATGGAACAGAATAGAGAGCCCAGAAATGGACCCTCAACTCTATGGTCAACTCATCTTTGACAAAGCAGGAAAGAATGTCCAATGGAACAAAGACAGTCTCTTCAACAAATGGTGTTGGGAAAATTGGATAGCCACATGCAGAAGAATGAAACGGGACCATTTCCTTACACCACACACAAAAATAGACTCCAAATGGTTGAAAGACCTCAATGTGAGACAGGAGTCCATCAAAATCCTAAAGGAGAACACAGGCAGCAACCTCTTTGACCTCAGCCGAAGCAACTTCTTCCTAGAAACATCGCCAAAGGCAAGGGAAGCAAGGGCAAAAATGAACTATTGGGACTTCATCAAGATAAAAAGCTTTTGCAAAGCAAAGGAAACAGTCAACAAAACCAAAAGACAACCGACAGAATGGGAGAAGATATTTGCAAAGGACATATCAGATAAAGGGCTAGTATCCAAAATCTATAAAGAACTCATCAAACTCAACACCCAAAGAACAAAGAATCCAATCAAGAAATGGGCAGAAGACATGAACAGACATTTTTCCAAAGAAGACATCCAAAGGGCCAACAGACACATGAAAAAGTGCTCAATATCGCTCGGCATCAGGGAAATCCAAATCAAAACCTCAATGAGATACCACCTCACACCAGTCAGAATGGCTAAAATTAACAAGTCAGGAAATGACAGATGTTGGCGGGGATGCGGAGAAAGGGGAACCCTCCTACACTGTTGGTGGGAATGCAAGCTGGTGCAGCCACTCTGGAAAACTGTATGGAGGTTCCTCAAAAAGTTGAAAATAGAGCTACCATACGATCCAGCAATTGCACTACTGGGTATTTACCCCAAAGATACAAAAGTAGGGATCCGAAGGGGTACGTGCACCCCAATGTTTATAGCAGCAATGTCCACAATAGGCAAACTGTGGAAAGAGCCAAGATGTCCATCGACAGTTGAATGGATAAAGAAGAGGTGGTATATATATGCAATGGAATATTATGCAGACATCAAAAGGAATGAGATCTTGCCATTTGCAACGACGTGGATGGAACTGGAGGGTATTATGTTAAGTGAAATAAGTCAAACAGAGAAAGACATGTATCATATGATCTCACTGATATGAGGAATTATTAATTGCAGGAAACAAACTGAGGGCTGCTGGAGTAGGGGCTGGGGTGGGAGGGATGGGGTGACTGGGTGATAGACACTGGGGAGGGTATGTGCTCTGGTAAGCTCTGTGAATTGTGCAAGACTGTTGAATCTCAGATCTGTACCTCTGAAACAAATAATGCAATATATGTTAAGAAAAAAAAAAGAAGAAGAAGGTAGCAGGAGGGGAAGAATGAAGTGGGGGAAATCGGAGGGGTAGGCGAACCATGAGAGACGATGGACTCTGAAAAACAAACAGGGTTCTAGAGGGTAGGGGGGTGGGAGGATGGGTTAGCCTGGTGGTGGGTATTGAGGAGGGCACATTTTGCATGCAACACTGGGTGTTATGCACAAACAATGAATCATGGAACACTTCATCTAAAACTAATGATGTAATGTATGGGGATTAACATAAGAATAAAAAAAAATTAGTCATTAAAAAAATGGAAATAGCACATACATTTAAAAAAAGGGTGTTGTGGTTACTGATTTATATTATGTAAAGTAAATTCCACTATATAAAGATATTCAACAGGGGGCGGAGCAAGATGGCGGAGGAGTAGGAGACCTGGATTTCGTCTCCTCTCAGGAATTCAGCTGGATAGGGATCAAATCATTCTGAACACCTACAAACTCAACAGGAGATCGAAGAAAAGAAGAGCAACTACTCTCTCATCAGAAAAACGACCACTTTCTGGAAGGTAGGACGTGCGGAGAAGTGAATCCGAGGCAATATTCGGTAGGATAGACGGCGGGGGAGGGGCCTCCGGCGGCCACTTCTGGCAAGTGATAGAGCCGCGGAGCACAAAATCGGAACTTTTAAAAGTCTGCTCCACTGAGGGACGTCACTCTGGTGGCTAAGCGGGGGGTGGAACCCTCCGGGACAGTGTGGTCTCAGGACCCACGGGGTCACAGAAAGACCGGGGGCGCCTGAGTGCGGCAGAGCTCCCAGGTATCGGAGCAGGGAAGCCGGCTGCAGAGGCGGAGCCCAGGCGCGGGCTCTCAGCTCGGGGTTGCCATAAACCGTGATCCGCGGCACAGTCGGGCCACTGCTCCTCCAGCAGGGACCCAACAAGCGGCAGATCCGGGGAGACTCACCTTCCTCCCCCGGGAGGAGCCGCGCGGGACTGCGCCGCAGGGATCTGCTGGGGTGGAGACTCCACACGGGCTCGGGTGGCAGAGATAGAAACGCGCGGTCACAGGCCGGGTGAGCACGGAGTGCGGCTGGAGACCGGGGAGACGGGAGTGACTGACGGCTTTTCTCTGGGGTCTCACTGAGAAGCGGGGCCCCGAGTTCTCGGCTCCTCCGAGGCGGAGATTGGGAGGCCGCCATTTTCACTCTCCGCCTCCAAAGCTGTACGGAAAGCTCGCAGGGAACAAAAGCCCCGGAGAGCAAACCTGAGCAGATTACTTAGCTAGGAGGGGGCAAGGGCGGGGCAATTCTGCCTCCGGCAAAGACATTTGGAAACCATGGCAACAGGCCCCTCCCCAGAAGATCAGCGAGAACAGCCAGCCAAGACCAAGGTTACCCATCAATGAGAACGGCAGAACTCCAGCTGTAGGGGACTACTGCACATAGAATTCATGGCTTTTTTACCATGATTCTGTAGTCTTTCAAAGTTAATTTTTTTTTAACTGTCTTTTTTTCTTTTTTTTCTTTTCAACCAACATCTTATCAATCCCTTTTTTAAAAAAAAAACAAAACATTTTTATGTTTCATTTTTAGAGTCATATTCTATCCCTTCATAGTAGTTACCCGTATTTTTGGCTTATATGTATAAGTTGTTCTCTCTTTAAAATTTTGAGATAGTTTCTCCTAACAGATCAAAATATACCCTAAATCTCTAGTATATGGTGTTTTCTATTCCCCTGCCTGATCACATCCTCTCCCTTTTTTTTTCTTTTTTTAAATCCTCTTCTTTCTTTTTTCAAACAACTTCTTATCAATTCCTTTTATAAAATTTTTTATAATTTCCATCTTTACAGTCATATTCCATCCCTTCATCATATCAACCCTTATTTTTGTACATATATAAGTTTCTCTTTCTTTAAAATTTTGGGAGGCATTTTCTTCTAAAAGACCAAAATACACCCCAAATCTAGTGTGTGGCACTGATCTATATACCAGCCTGATCATATTCGATCACATTCTGGTTTTTTTGTTGTTGTTGTTTTGTTTTGTTTGTTTTTGTTTTTATCTTTATCTTTTTCTTTTTTTTCTTTTTCTTTTTTCTCTCTTTCCCTTTCTTTCCCCACTGCTTCAGGTTTTTTCTGATTTGTTTAGAGTATATTTTCGGGGAACGTTGTTACTCTGCTAGCATTTTGTTCTCTCATTAATCTATTCTCCTCTGCACAAAATGACAAGATGGAAAAAATCACCTCAACAAAAAGAACAAGAGGTAGTACCGACTGCCAGATACCTACTCAATACGGACATTAGTACGATGTCAGATCTAGAGTTCAGAATCATCACTTTAAAGATACTAGCTGGGCTTGAAAAAAATATGGAAGTTATTAGAGAAACCCTTTCTGGAGAAGTAAAAGAACTAAAATCCAACCAAGTAGAAATCAAAAAGGCTATTAATGAGGTGCAATCAAAAATGGGGGCACTAACTGCTAGGATAAATGAGGCAGAAGAGAGAATCAGTAATATAGAAGATGAAATGATGGAAAATAAAGAAGCTGAGAAAAAGAGAGATAAACAACTACTGGATCACGAGGGCAGAATTCGAGAGATAAGCGATACCATAAGATGAAACAACATTAGAATAATTGGGAACCCAGAAGAAGAAGAAAGAGAGAGAGGGGCAGAAGGTATAATGGAGCAAATTATAGCAGAGAACTTCCCTAATTTGGGGAAGGAAACAGGCATGAAAATCCAGGAAGCACAGAGAACCCCTCTCAAAATCAATAAAAATAGGTCAACACCCCGACATCTAATAGTAAAACTTACGAGTCTCAGAGACAAAGAGAAAATCCTGAAAGCAGCTTGGGAGAAGAGATATGTAACCTACAAGGGTAGAAATATTAGATTGGCAACAGACCTATCCACAGAGACCTGGCAGGCCAGAAAGGACTGGCAGGATATATTCAGAGCACTAAATGAGAAAAATATGCAGCCAAGAATACTGTATCCAGCTAGGCTGTCACTGAAAATTGAAGGAGAGATAAAAAGCTTCCAGGACAAACAAAAACTAAAGGAATTTGCAAACACAAAACCAACCCTACAGGAAATCTTGAAAGGGGTCCTCTAAGCAAAGAGAGAGCCTAAAAACAACATAGACCAGAAAGGAACACAGACAATATACGGTAACAGTCACCTTACAGGCAATATAATGGCACTAAATTCCTATCTTTCAATAGTTACCCTGAATGTAAATGGGCTCAATGCCCCAATCAAAAGACACAGGCTATCAGACTGGATTAAAAAACAAGACCCATCAATATGCTGTCTGCAAGAGACTCATTTTCGACCCAAAGACAGCCCCAGATTGAAAGTGAGGGGGTGGAAAACCATTTACCATGCTAATGGACACCAAAAGAAAGCTGGGGTGGCAATCCTTATAGCAGACAAATTAGATTTTAAACCAAAGACTGTAATAAGAGATGAGGAAGGACACTATATTCTACTTAAAGGATCTATCCAACAAGAAGATCTAACAATTGTAAATATCTATGCCCCTAACATGGGAGCAGCCAATTATATAAGCCAATTAATAACAAAAGCAAAGAAACACATCGACAACAATACAATAATAGTGGGGGACTTTAACACCCCCCTCACTGAAACGGACAGATCGTCTAAGCAAAAGATCAACAAGGAAATAAAGACTTTAAATGACACAGTGGACCAAATGGACTTTACAGACATATTCAGAACATTCCACCCCAAAGCAACGGAATACACATTCTTCTCTAGTGCCCATGGAACATTCTCCAGAATAGATCACATCCTAGGTCATAAATCAGGTCTCAACCGGTACCAAAAGATTGGAATCATTCCCTGCCTATTTTCAGGCCACAATGCTTTG
>NW_025409707.1:0-11915 GCF_002201575.2 Neomonachus schauinslandi
GCTGAGCTCTCGCTGTGCAGGCTCACGGACCATCATGGCTTTCTGCAGTGAGTCACTTGGGCCCTCCTTCATCCACCTCAGGGGGGGATTGCATTTGCACTAACGCCTCTCTCAGCACAGGACCCATCTCCCCAGCTCAGGCCTTGTTCCCTGGAGCCCTCTGAGGGCCAGAGTCTGGCCTGGGCTAGAGCTGAGAGACCCAGGAGGCACACCCAGGAAGTGGGCAGGAATGGAGCTGGGCCTCGGGCCAGGCCCCTGGGCACTCCAAGGAGGGGCCTCCTAGCCTGCTTCGGGGAGGGCCCCATGTCTGCCTCCTGCATTCAGACAGTGAGTCCATTCAGTTCAGCAGGGGCTCCAGAGGGTGAGGGGTTCTGGGAAGGTGGCATCCCTTCTATTGGAGGGCAGTCTGGTCTGGGGCGAGGGCAGAGGGGTGCTCCTCAGTGACACCTCCAGGCCAGAGCCGCTGCAGCTCCCAAAGGCTTCCTGTAGGGTCCCCCTGTGCAGGTGGAGACCCAGAGGATTCGGGGGTCTAGCAGGAGGGACGGAATGCAGTGTGCGCGCAGACAGGGTGGGGTGCAGGTGGAGACCCTGAGGATTCGGGGGTCTAGCAGGAGGGACGGAATGCAGTGTGCGCACAGACAGGGTGGGGTGCAGGTGGATCGTCACAGGAGATGGAGCTCTGTCTGTGTGGAGAGCTCAGCGGCTGGCGGTGTGCTTCTAAGCCCGGGCCCCGGGGAGGCTGACCTGGAGGGCAGTGAAGACTGGCACTGAGGCGCCACCAGGCAGGCTTGGACCAGACACCTCACGACTAGATGCCTATGTTCCTCCACCGAGGGGGGTGCCTGTGCCATGGAACCTGGGTGGCCCCAGTGACGGCCTTGGCTCTCAGGGTATGGCCGGGTCACGGATGACCTGTCATGCCTGGTCCAGGGTGAGCCAGCCTCTAGCAGCCCTGAAGCCCCCAGGCAACACCCCAGACATCCATCCAGCTATGACCACTGCGCTGTGCACCTCACAGAGAAGGGCCCCGATGTGAGGGGCAGGCCCGGCCCAGGACACATCTGGGCACAGGATCGTGAGCTTTCTATAATCCCCTCATGGTAAATATTTTCCCCGTCAGTGCGATCTGCTGCCATCCTCAAAAGTAGCTTCTTCCTTATGTGGACTTGGGCCCAGCTGCATTCCCCTGTGGGACTCCATGTGCGGCCCTTACCCACGTTACAGGGTGGCGGTAACCCATTCCAGGCATTAGAAAACCAGAACACCAGACGAGGGTCAGGCCGTGAAAATGAAGCAAGAGGCTGGTCAGTGGGGAAAAGACAAGCAAGAGAGAAATCATGGACAAATTGGGAGTTTCTCTCAATCAAAACTTGCCCTCTGCAAAAGATACCAGCAGGGAGAAAAGCTACAGGGGTGGGTGCACCAAATGCGGGGCCCTTGCACACTGAAGACAAGCAGCTCTGGAGAGACAGGCCATGCACGGCAGGGGGCCGGCAGGGCACCTGGATGGGACTTGGAGCTCAGGACAGCCTCCCTGCAGGGCAGCTCCAACAGTGGGACAAGCCAGGAGCCCCACCCAGCCCGTCTCCCCACTGGCAAAGGCACCGCCTCCCCAGGGGGCCTTTGGGGTCCTGTAGCCAGGGCCACTGCCCCCCCCATTTGCAGACCATTCTCGCACTCCCACGGGTCCTTCAGCCTCCTGTCTGACTGCCTGCTTGCCCGCCAGGTCCCCCTGTCAGCCATGGCCAGAGGCAGCCCAGTGGCAACATCTCCGTCTCCTGTGGGCCCCCAGCCCGGATCCCAAGCCCAGGAGGTGGCCCTGCACAACCCCGTCACCCTCCCCGTGGGCTACAATGGGGAACCCCTTGCTTCTGTTGCGACCACTGCAGGAAAGAGTTGCTGGGTCAGACGGGCCTGGTCCTCACCCAGGGCACCCACCCAGCTGGGTCTCTGTGAGGAGGAGGGTCCTCTGCCCCTGCTCCCCCGCCCAGGCCTGGAAGGCAGTCCTGCTGTCTGGGAAGAGCGGGGCCAGCCAGGGCTCAGGAGGGCTGTGGGCACACACTGGAGTCAGCATGGGAGAGGAGGCACCTGCCAGGACTCACCCCTGCCCCCAGTGGGGAAGAAGGGCCTGATTGTTGAGGGGCCTGGGTCCTCTCTGGCTTCTTCATTCCAGGGTTCCCCAAACTACTGAGATTCCAGGCCCATCGCGAGCTCATTCTAGCAAAAGAATTCCCAAAGCTCAAGAAGCACCTGGCGAGTAGAAGCTCCCTGGAGGCCAGTCCCCATGGCCTGGGGCAGGGATGGGGGCAAGCAGAACCCTGCTAAAGCTACCCAGACTTTGGTGTCCCATTCCTTCTCCTGGTGGGCCCAAGGGTGCCCTCGGGGCTGAGCGGGGCTGTGGGGAGCGTGTCCACCTGGCTGCACGGGGCCCTGTCCCAGGGAGGTTTGGGGCCGCTGGGTGGGTCCTGAGCAACTTCCGCACTTCTGTCAGGACGAGGAACAGACGTGCGCTGGCATTTACACCACCAAGTGGTTCCTTCAGTGTTTCACCGACTGGGAAAGGCCACTCAAGCAGACCCGGACCCTGACCTGCTCCCTGCCCCTGGCCCCCGGAGAGGCCCGAGCTCAGCCTCACCCTCTAGACCAGCCAGGCCCGACCCGGAGGCCCTAAGGCTGAGGCTCACAGCCCAGACCCATCCTGGAGCACCCAAGAGGCTCCCTTGAAGTGGTCTGGAGGATGGGCTGTGTCCGACTCGGCTTCCCCAGGGAAGGCCAGGTCTGCCTGGGGAGTAGGCAGGCCCTCGGCCCATTCTGCAGCCAGCCTGGTGTCCTCTCGGGGCATGTGGCCACCGAGCATGGGGCAGAGTAGGTGGCCCCCTGGTATTTGCGGGTTGCACTGGCCAGGCCCTTACCACCCAGAGTCCTTGGAGCCCCACCTTCCCTGGGAGGAGTGCACCCACAGGAGGGGCTGTGGAGCCTCGTCTGATGCAGCCAGGGGGGCGGCAGGGGCTCCCCATGGGCCCTGCCGAGGCTGCCCCCTCCACACCTGCTCTCCTCACAGACCCTCTTCTCACTCACCCTGCAGCTCTGGGATGCCTACATCCTGGACGGGGAGCGCATGTTCACAGCCATGGCATACAGCATCTTCAAGGTGCACAGCAGTGAGTGAGCCCGTGGGAGCCCAGGTGTGCCCGAGGCGGGGGGGGGGGGGGGGGGGGGGGGCGGGCGGGGGGGGGCAGGGCACTGGCCCATTGCTCTGAGGAGCATGCAGGCCTCCACAGAGGACAGTGGCCAGCAGGGGGGCTGGGCGGGGCTCCCCACAGAGGAGCAGCCTGCATGGGGCCTCCCCCTGCCAGGGCTCTGCCCGCGGCGCTCCTGGGCATGGCTGGACCCCCAGTACCTGCCCCTTGGAGACACCCTGGGGCAGCAGGGTAGGGCCCCTCGGGGTCTGACTCACACCCATTGCCCAGAACTCTTCCTGAAGCTGCCCCTGGAAGGTCTTCGGGAGATTCTGCAGGACAACCTGGCCCAGCCCCGGGACCTGGAGGATGAGGTGGTGCTCAGATACCTTTGGGCCTCCATGGCCCAGCTGAAGGATGAGGTGAGACCAGCCTCCCCCCAGGTGGGCCCCGTCCCCTCCCGATTCACCCTCCTGGGGCAGCACACAGTGGACAGAGCCCCCAGGGCCTTCCTCCTCATCTCTGTCCCTCTCTTGCTCCAACCTTGGGCAACCCAGGCCAGGGGCGGGCATCCGGGCACTCACTGCAGGGCTGGGCATCAGCACCTGGAGGGGTGTTGTCAGGGGCAGGCCAGGGTGGACACACAGGGAGCCACGAGCACACCCTGGGGCCCAGCCAGCTGGGGACAAACAGCCTGCTGGGGACGCTAACACAGTCTGCCTCTTTGTAGCCGGCCCTGAGGAGTTCCCCAAGATGCCCCTGGGTCTGGAGCAAGTTCCCAGGTGCCTGGGCCTCTCCTCCCTTCTCTTAGCATTGAGACGCTCCCCACAGTGGACAGGCTGGCCTCCCCAGGCCCAGCCTCCCAACATGAGCAGCCGCACCCCTTCCCAGCCAGGCCATCCTGAAGCCCGAGGAGCCGCTGCAGGAGGGAAAGTCCACGGAGCCCCCGGCTGCCCACCTGCATCAGGGAGCCCCCACAGGCTCAGGTTCTGGCCTGGCTACACCCCGCCCAGGACCCCTCGCTGGCCCACCTGTCCCCACAGTGATGGAATTCCCTCCCCAACCTCCCAGGGCACCAGGAGAATGCAGGCAGGTGGCCCCCGAATCGGGCTTGAAGCCACAACACTGGGTTCCTTTCCCTTTAACACATGCCTGGGCCACCCCAGTGGACACACTACAGACCAGGCCCCAGAACACCCCTGGGACTCCCGGGACGGGGTCCCCCCAGCCCACTAGAGAGCAAGCTGTGGACCCAGGACACACTTCCTGTCCTGTGGCCCCTGCAGCTCGTGCCCCTCTCGGGGACTGACCAGCACAGCCGAGACAGAGCCAGGGCTGCACTGAGCCACAGCCCCGAGGCCCCGCACCTGCCCAGGACCGTCCGACCTCCGCGTCCACAGGGCTGCTAGATGCTCCCTGGCCCCTGGAGCGGATGCCAAGCATGGGGGCCCTGAGGCTCTGGCCAGCCAGCACCATGCCGTGCCTCGTCACACTGGCCTTCCTGGACGGCGGCAACCTCCCCCACCAGGAGGCATAGGTCCCTGAGCCAGAGAGACCTCAACTGCTGGCCCCAGGCCCCGGGGGGCAGCAGAGACGACACGAGCCCCCTCAGGACCAGAATGAAGACTGATGGGAACAAGGCCCCCGTGGCCCTGGCCAGTCCTGGCTTCTGGCCCCAGGCTCGGCAAGCCCTCTCAGAGCTCTGTGTGGTCACCTGGGACCTGGGCATGCCCCACAGATCCACAGCTCCGACCGAGGACAGCACTGGGACCTCAGGTCACCCCAGCTAAGGGGGAGCAAGGGCAAGCAAATGAAAGCCCACCCTCCCCCTCCCCCACAGTAGGAGGCAGGTGCCCACAGAGGCCACGTCTCAAGCAGTCACCTGGCAGCAGAGGCCGAGGCCATGAAGACGTGCTGGGACCCTGCCCGGGAACCCCAACACTGGAGCTCCAGGTCGGGTCCCTGTCCTCAGCACCTGCCTCCTAGAGGAACCACACTCAGGAATTGTGCCCCCCCCCCCCCGGAGTCAGCAGAGGCTCCAAGGAGGGGGACACTGGCACCCATGCCCCCCCTCGTGATTTCAGCCTTCCTCTCAAGGAGAAGCAGGTCTCCCTCCCTAGGAGAAGGCCGCACCCTTGGTTCTGAGCCCCTGCTTGCTGTTAACAGTTCAATAAAGGGTTGTTGTGTTAAAATGTAAAGCCAGCCTGTTCCTGTGGAGCCCAGAGCTCCCTGCAAGAAGCGCAGGACAGACACCCAGAAGGAAAGAGTGTGGCTCGGCCCAGGCCGTCTCCCCAGTCCCTACAGGTGTCCCCGCAGAGGGGCCTCCAGGCAGACACAAAGCTGAGGGTCCCCAGTTCCTTCCAATCTCAGCAAGACGCAGGGGTCCAGACCATCCCAGAATTGACTGGGTCCCAATCTGTGGCTAAAGGGCCAGGACAGGGCTGGGAGGAGAGTGACAGCCAGAGTCCTGGGGGCCTCAATTCACCACATCTGTGCAAAGTGTTCCCGGGGGGTCTGTCCAGGGAGCCTGGGCGGCCGGGGTCCCGCGGCACTTCCTTCTTCCTTCCCTTGCTCCTTCCTCTGTCCCCACCTGCTCCTGGCTTCCAGAACCTCCATGCACCCTGCCTGTGCTCCTGGGGCACAGAAGGCCAGTGGGCGGGTCAGAGGGGGTCTGGAAGGGACATCACGGGGAGCAGGCACTTGTAGCCCCTGCAGCCTGGGCCCCCCTCCTCTGGTGAGCTCAGCCTTCCCACCTTGTGCTCCTGGACCTCTCGCACCAGCGTCTAGAAGGCATCCGCAAGCCCTAGGAGGAAGGGGCTGCCTCAGAGTGGGACTGGGCCTGGAGACCTGGCAGGGGGAAGGGGGACCGAGGGATCCAGCCCTCCCCCACCTTCTCCCCACTCCGACTCCCACACACAGGAAATGGGGTCCTGCTCATCCCGTTACAAGCCCCAGGGCTACCCCCATGAGGCAGCTTGTCCTCAGGAGCTCCCCCACAGGGCAGGTCCTTGGTCTGGCTCCCAGCTTGAACATTCCCTGTACCACTCCTATCTGACCTATCAACCTTGTCCCCAATAGCCCATGAAGGGTTCAGGGCCAACAGGTGCCCACAGAGCTCTCTGGGAGCAGAGGGGCCAAGACCCCAGGGTCGCTGCTCCAGCCTGGCTCAGGGCAGCTCTCTCCAGGACCTCTGCCCCTCCCTGTAGCTCTGTCAGCCCAGACCCTGGACCCAGCCTCCGTCGCTGCCCTGCCATCCAGAGACACTTAGAATGCTTGGGCCGCTGGGTCATGGAGTGTCATAATCCCGGGGTGTCCCAGAGAGTCCCAGACCTGGAGCCAGACCCTTCACTGGAGTCCTTCACTCCCTTGATCTGCTCCCTGCAAGGAAGAAGGTGGGAACCAGTCCCTGGGTTGCAGGGACGGTGCACCAGGACCCTGACAGAGAGGAGGAGAAACAGAGGGACACGGAGGTCCCCGAGCGCCACCCAGCAGCTCACCGGTACTGGTGGATGTCCTCCAAGGACGTGGTGGTGGTGATGGCAAACACACACAGGAAGCCTTCTCCAGTGGGCACGTACTGGTCCCGCAGGGCACTATATTCCTCCTGGCCCGCCGTGTCCAGAATGTCCAGCAGGCACGTCTCACCATCCATAACCACTTGCTTCTGATAGGAGTCCTGCCGGAGGACAGTGCTGCAGGACCCCCTGCCCGCCTCACCTAGGATGGGGCAATCCAACCACCAGCCCCTCCTGGGCACCTCTCCTGCCCCGCCCCCAGGTCCCACGGTGGGGGGACAGCCTCCTATGGAGCACACAGGACACAAGCCCACATCAGGATTCACGGCTGAGGACAGGAGCGGCAACCCTCACTTCCATGCTGGGGTCATGCTCATCCACGAAGTGGTTCTGGATGAGCTGGATGGTCCGGGCACTATTGCCACACCTCCAGTGCCCACCTCCCTCAGCACAGATCCCGAAGTCCATCTTGTCTCACATCACTGGGGTGCTGGAGGAAGTTCTGGTCAGCCTCCTGGCTGTTGTCCTCTGAGTCAGCAGATTTATCTCTTGGGCTGAGCCTTCTGCTGGGCCTTACCCTCACGGTTCCTCACTGTCTCGGTAGCCATTGAACAGGTGTGTGTATTTGGTCTTAACCCTGTGCTCGCTCTAATTCTCAGCGGGGTGTTGACTTGAGCCTCTGTTCACCATCTCAGGATATGGGACCACCTTTCTCTTTTCAAGATACAAAATGCAACCTGTCCTTGGGATTCTACTCCAAGCCCTGGGGAGGCCCAGATAGACACAGTTCTGAGAAAGAGATACGACTCATGTTATCTGTGCCTTTGGGAGTTATTGATAGGGCTAGCCACTCACAATGGTCACCAGGGACCCAGACTGGACTGAGCCCGTTCCCTACCCTATTGGAAAGGAGACCAGAAAAGGGAATACATTTTCTGTTCAGGACTCAAGGATTTCCTGGAGGCGTTCATGACACTGATGTGTAAGAAACATACACGGACTTACGGTTCCTGGACCAGGTGTCACACGTCCACAGCGACCCAGCTGCACTTTGAGGACCAAGACTCTCACAGGGGCCACCCAGCTTCATAGGTACGAGGCACCCCCCTCATGAGACTGGTCTGCGGCAGCCCCTGGGAAAACCAGTCCACCCCTGCCTGGTGGCTCCTCAGCGAGGACTTTGGTGGCCCTCCAGGTCAGCCTCCCAGGACCCCGGGCTTTAAAGCACACGGTCAGCCACAGCGCTCTGCATGCAGACACAGCTCCACCTCCCGCCACTATTCACCTGCACCCCACCCTGTCTGGGCGCACACTGCATTCCTGTCCCTCCCGCTTGTCTCCCGCAAGCTCAGGGTCTCTACCTGTACCCGGTGACTCAACACCAAACCCGGGCTTCTGATAAGGACAGACCGTCCAGAGAACGCTCAGGTGACCAGGGAGGCGCGAACACTGTCCACACACTAAGGAGCTGCACTAAATCCTTGCTGGCTGGTGCTGGTGTGGGGAGCACACATCCAACAGGGATCCCCATTTCCTAAGATGCATGCAGAGATTTCAACAGATAAAATAGACCCGAGGTCTGGGCTTTGCTGGGACACACTTGCTGCTGGGGAAGCATGTGTTGAGCACAGGACCCAGGGCTAGACCCAGGATGGCATTTGGGGTTCACCATAATATCACCATAATATGTATCTTTACAATGATATGGAATCGTCTAAAACAAAATGCAACAACCTGCAGAACTATAGAAAAACTCCAGGAGTGGCAGTCATTCGGTCCGTGTGTGTCCTCTTCCAGCCGAGTCTGTGCTGCCTGGCCCCTAGCACCCCACAGTGCGCCCCCCACGGCCCCCACCCTCAGTCCCCTGCTCTTCAGGAAGAAGCTCCATGCCAACTTTTGGGGTTCAGCTCACATAGGGATGACACAAGGACCTCGTCCGGGCGCCCTCACCATCACCCCAGACCCGGGATTGTGGGGAGGGGGCACCTGGTTCGTCCACAGCACTTCTACCATGCAGCAGTGTTTTGTTTGCTGCCACTACCTCCTCTCCTCTGAGACCCCGTGTTCCCCACCCAGAAGCCCCTGGGCCACCCCTGACACCTGGAGTGTGCCCTGCAGACCCCAGCGCCCTGCTTGCCCAGCAGCCTCACCTGCCTCCATAGCGGTCCCAAAACATGACGTGGTTGAGAAGGTCTGGGTCACGTCCAGGTCAATTTGCCTGATGCCCTTGGAGAAGAGCTGGGCCTGCTCCTTCATCTTCTGTGGGCAGAACCTGGAAGGAGGAGCCAGCTTCAGGACACGGAACCCTAACTGCCACCAACAGCCCCTCTAAGCAGGGAGCGCCGCTAGCCGCCACATGAGTGTGCCCTGCAGAAACCTGCTTCTGTCCCTTGTCTCTGAGGCCAGGGCCCCGCACAAGTGCCCACCGTGCCCGTGATGCCCACATCAGGGCTGGTGCTCAGCAGCCCTGGGCGGGGAGGGCCTCCAGTGGTCAGCCCGAGGCTCTCCCCTCCCCCACGCACAGGGGCCCATCCTCCAGGACTGAGCACCAGCCCGGGGCCCTGAGCCTGCCCTGCGGAGGCTGCTCCCTGGAACCTGCTCCCAGGGGACAGGCCCATCTCAGGGCCCTTGCTGAGACAGGGAGGGTCACTGGGCCTATGCTCCTGATGCCCGTGGAGTCCTACAGCCACCAGGCGGGGTGGCAGGGGCTAGCTCTCCTCCCCTTCCTATCCCCACCCAGGAGCTCCTTCTGCATCCCCAGCAGGAATCTGGCACCAGCCCTCTTGGTCGGCCCCCACTCCAGGCCCTGGGGCCAGGAGGGCTGCTGTGGGAGCTCCAGGCCTGTTAAGGGTGCCGGTTCCCATCACCCTGATGCTAAACCCAACCAGGAATAGGACAGAGACTCACAGCCCTGACTTCTCTGGACCCCAAGTCTGTCCTTCTTCAGGGTTCATGGGACTGAGGCTGGGCAGCAGGGAGATGCGTGGAACCCTGGGGTCTGAGAGGAACCAGAGAGCACTGAGGCCGCCCTGGGTCCCCAAGGCACATGGCCTCACCCGCCCCCGCCCCCCGACTTGTTCCCCTTAGCGTCTACCAAGTCCTCATCTAAGGGCCATGCCTCTGCAGGGTTGGAAGGGCTTACCTCGTAGACCCCTTGGTGGCTGGACTTCACCTGCTCAATATCAAGCACGAGGGCCCACACCTGACCCCTCACCTGGCGAGGGACCACTTTATACCCCCGACGATGCATCTACAGAAAGAAAGCAGTGCTGGTGAGACAGGCCCAGGATGGCACCTTGGAGCCCAAGGAGCACAAGGCATCTAGAAGATTCTGATCTTGGGTCCATAGTGTCTGCAGAGAGGCTGGGTGTCCCTTGAGCTATGTCTTGTCTTCCACAAGGAGGAAGGGACAATGGCCCTGACCTGCCGGCCCCTCTGGTGCCCTCCTTGGGCCTAGGGAGGCTTGGGCTTGGGCAGCAGACTTTCCTTAGGCAGGGGGACTCTCGTGGGGTCGGGGGGACGCTGAGGGCTGTACCCCCACCCCTGTCGGGACACAGTGCTGTCTGCGGGCACGCAGCACCCCACCTTCTCACTGAGCCAGTAGTGGTCCCAGGTCTGCAGCATCTTCACCCACTTGTCGGCTCTCCGGGTCTCCTGGCGATGTTGCTGGAACATGACAAGGGGGCAGCAGATGAGCCGCACGCTGTGTAGACTGGTGCCTGGGCAGTGTCCAGAGGCCTTCATGTGAACAGACTGAGAGAGCCCGAGGGGCACAGGGCCACTCCCGCTGACCACGGCTCTGGGGCTCAGGCTTGGCCCAGGCAGTGCATGGGGTGCTTGGATGGGGGATTTGGTGAAACAGCCCTTGGGACCACTTTGGGGACCGGGTCTGCTGTCACCTGGCTCCATGCCCACCCAGCACGTCCTGCCCGAGCCCCAGGACAGGCTCGTACCTTTGCCTTGTAGGGGCTGGGGCCGGGCATCTCCTTCTCCCTGGAAGGCAAGAGAAGCAGAGCCTGAGGACCGGGCCCCCAGTCCCATAGCACAAGGTTCAGCCCAGGAGCCTCCGGAGGGGTGGGCTGACACCAGGGAGGGCAGGGGCTGCCAGGTGCCTGGGGCTCAGGCAGGGCAGCATCTGCCTGGGGTGTGAGAAGGGTTGTTGCTGGCAGGTGGGCCAGGCGGGGGCATCTCAGCAGCCCCCACGAGGTGATCTGCCCCCGTCCTGGGATGGGCCAGCCTGAGAGCTGTCAGTGCCGCCGGTGTCCCCTGGGACCATCTGCCTAAGGACCCCATGCCTTCACAGGGCCTGACTGCTCAGCATCCAGCCTGCCTCTCCCTCACCTTGGCCGTCACCCCTACTGTTCCCTGACACCACCCCTCTTGTCGGTCACTTCTGCCTCTCTGGCCCATTTCTACCCCTTGTCTTGTCAGAGCTCTAAACATGACCCACCCCTGACCCATCTAAACGGCCCCTTATCCCTGGGCAGTGAGGAGGGCCTGATGCCCCAGGGGCAGCCCAGTGGGCACACGTGGAGTCTCCAGCCTCACCCAGGTCTCATGGCAGCCATCGGCCCAGCAGCCTCCTTCCCTGATACCAAGGCCACTGCGCTGTCCCCCCTCCCTCATTCCCACCCCAGGGCAGCCTCCTCCTCCAGCCCAGGCTGGTCAGCCCCTCCCTCTGCTGCCCACCTCCCTCCCTGACCTGGTCTTGTCCCTGACATCTTCTTGCCATCCCCCAGAAGACTTTGGGATTTGCGGTGGCTCTGGCCTGGGGGTGTCACTGAGGAGCACCCCTCTGCCCTCGCCCCAGACCAGACTGCCCTCCAGTAGAAGGGATGCCACCTTCCCAGAACCCCTCACCCTCTGGAGCCCCTGCTGAACTGAATGGACCCACCGTCTGAATGCAGGAGGCAAACATGGGGCCCTCCCTGAAGCAGGCTAGAAGGCCCCTCCTTGGAGTGCCCAGGGGCCTGGCCCAAGGCCCAGCTCCATTCCTGCCCACTTCCTGGGTTTGCCTCCTGGGTCTCTCAGCTCCAGCCCAGGCCAGACTCTGGCCCTCAGAGGGCTCCAGGGAACGAGGCCTGAGCTGGGGAGATGGGTCCTGCGCCGAGAGAGGCGTTCCTGCAAATGCAATCCCCCCCTGAGGTGGATGAAGGAGGGCCCAAGTGACTCATTGCAGAAAGCCATGATGGTCCGTGAGCCTGCACAGCGAGAGCTCAGC
>NW_025409708.1:0-11892 GCF_002201575.2 Neomonachus schauinslandi
AGATTTCTTTGAGTAGTATGGGCATTTTAACAATATCAATTCTACCAATCTATGAACATGAAATTTCTTTCCATTCATTTGTCATTTATCTACTTACATCAATATCTTATAGTTTCCAATGTACAAGTCTTTTACCGCCTTGCTTAAATTTATTCCTTGAAAAAATATTTCTTGATATTTTATTCATTTTGATATGATTACCAATGGGATTTTCTTGATTTCTCTTTCTAAAAGCTCATTATTATTGTATAAAAACAGAATAAAGGTCGCCTGGGTGGCTCAGTGGATTAAGGGTTTGCCTTCAGCTCAGGTCATGATCCTGGAGTATTGGGATTGAGTCCCACATCAGGTTCCCTGCTCAGCAGGGAGTCTACTTCTCTGCCCCTCCCCTGGCTTGTGCTCTATCTCTTGCTCCTTCAATTGCTCTCAAATAAATAGATCTTTGAAAAAAGCAGAATAGATTTTTATATATTAATTTTATACCTTGTAACATTACTGAACTTATTTATTAGTTCTAACAGTGTCTGGTAGCCATTCACAGTTTCTATATATATACTATCATATCATCTGAAAATGATAGCACTGCTTCCTCCTTGCTGATTTGCCAATGCCTTTTATATTACTTTTCTTTTAAAAAAAATCTAATTGCTTCAGCTAGGGCTTCTAATTCTATGTTGACTAACAGTGGGGATTGCGGGTATTCTTGTCTTGTTCCTAATATGAGAGTAAAAACTCTCAGCTCTTCATCATTATATTTTAGCAGTTGGTTTGCCATAAATGGCCTCTATTATGTTGATGTACTTCTCCTCTATACACACTTTGTTGAGAATTATAATAAATAGATGTCAAATTTTTTTCAGATTTTTTTTCTAAGTTTATTGAGATAATCAATGGTTTTTATCTTTAATTTTGTAACTGTGATCTATCACATTGACTAATTTATATATGTTGAATCATCCTTGCCTCCCTGGAATAAATACCACTTGAACATGGTATATGACTCTTTTAATGTACTCTTGAATTCAGTTTGTTAGTATTTTGTTGAGGATATTAGCATCTCTGTTCATCTGTGATATATAAATATAAACATATATAATATAAATATATAAATAATATATATAATATATATAAATATTATATCATACATCATATATATCATATATGATATAATATAAAATAATAGTTCACATATATATTTTTCTTTTCTTTTCTTTTCTTCTTTCTCCTGTGGTGTCCTTGCCTAGTTTTGGTATCTGGGTAATGCTAGCCTTGTAAAATGAGCTTGGAAACATTCCAACTGCTCTGAGTTTTTGGAAGATTTTGAGAAGTATAACTATTAGATATTCTTGAATGTTCATAGAATTCACTAGTAAAGCCATCTATTGAACTTTTGTTTGCGGGGAGGTTTTTGATTACTAATTCAATCTCCTTATTAGTAAAATGCAAATTCAGATTTTCTATTTCTTCATGATTCATTCAGGGAAGATTGTAAATTTCTAGGGATTTATCCATCTTTCTAGGTTGTCTAATTTATTGGCATATAAATCTTCTTGGTAGTCTCTTATGATACTGTGTATTTCTGTGGCATCATTTGTGCTTTCTTTTGCATTCCTGATGTTAATTATTGGAATGCTTTTATTCTTCTTGAGTCTAGGTAAAGGTTTGTTAATTTTGTTTACCTTATAAAAGAAGCAGCTCTTAGCTTCATTGATGTTTTTGTATTTTCTCTTATTAAAAAAAATATTTTATTTTTAAGTAATCTCTACACCCAACATGGGGCTCCAACATGGGGTCACCCACCATGGGGTTCAAACATGCGGCACAAACCTGGGATTAAAAGTGACACATTCCACTGACTTAGCCAGCCAGGTGACCTTTATTTTCTTTTTATTATCTATTGTATTTATTTCCAATCAGATCCTCATTATTTACTCCATTCAACTATCTTTTTCCTTTGTTTGTTCATATATATATATATATATATATGAACTAGAAAACTAGAAAATACATATATATTTTCAGGGGGATTCATTGTTTTGTTTGTTACAAGCCTGTGTTGCTATTAAATTCCATTAGAACCACTTTTGCTGTATCCCATAGATTTTGGTATGCCATATTTTCTGTTTTAAATTGTCTTTTTTTTTAAGTTGTTATTTGTGTTTTTCCATAAAGCTTGTTTGTTCCTCATATAGTTTGTATATTAACCCCTTATTAGTTGATGGTTTGCAAATGTTTTCTTATTCCATAGGTTGCCTTTTACTTTTCTTGGTTGTTTCCATTACTTTGTAGAATCCTTTTAAGTTCACGTAACCTCACTTGTTTATTTTTGGTTTTGTTGCCTGCACTTTGCTGTCATATCAAAAATAGGTCATCAAGACAAATGCCGAAGAGGTATTTCACTATGTTTTCTTCCAAGAGCTTTACAGTTTCAAATCTCACAGTTAATTCTTTAATCCATTTCAATTTAATTTTTATGAGTAATGTGAGCTAAAAGTCTAGTTTCTTTCTTTTACATGTGGATATTCAGTTTTCCAATCACCAATTTTGAAGAGAATATTTTTCCCCATTTGTATATCCTTTTCACCCTTGTAAATGATTGATTTGAAGTATATCTGTGGCTTTATTTCTTGGATCTCTGTTTGGTTTCATTGTCTATGTGTCCATTTTTTAAATCTAGTACTACATTGTTTTGATTGCTACTTCTTTTATAATTGATTTGTAGTTCAGACTGTGACTCCTCCAGCTTTGTTTTTGTTCAGAGTGCTTTAGATATTTGGAGTCTTTGAGTTCCCTATGAATTTTAGGATTTTTTTTTTTTCTATTTCTTTGACGAATGCATTGAAATCTTGAAGGAATTGCATGCAATCTGAATATAGCTTTTGGGGGATGAATATTGTAACAAATAATCCTTAACTTAAATATTATATTAATTTATTTTAACAACCAATTCTTACAACCAAAGAACATAGGTTCTCTTCATTTATCTGTGTTTTTTTCAAATTCTGTTGATCAATTTCTTATAACTTTTAGTGTGGAGCTCTATCACCTCCATGACTAAATTTTTCCTAAGTATTTATTCATTAGATATTATTGTAAATGGATTATTTTCTTAATTTCTCTTTCTGATACTTCATCATTAGTGTATTATTGTATATTGATTTTATATCCTGCAAGTTTACTGAGTTTGTTTATTAGTTCTAACAATTATTTGATAGAGTCTTCTGTGGTTTTCTGGATACAAGATGATATAATCTGTAAAAAGAAGCAAGTTAGATTATTTATTTCTGATTTGAATATCTTTTATTTTTTCCTTGCTTAATTGTTCTGGCTAGAACTCTCAGTACTATACGGAATAGAAATTTTAAGATGATCATTCTTGTGTTGTTTCTGATCTTGGAGAAACAAAGTTTTCAGCATTTTTAGTATTGATTTATTATGTGTTTTTTTTTTCTAGAACTAATGTTTGGAGAGTTTTTATCAAGACAATATGTTGCATTTTATCAAATGTTTTTTCCTGCACCTATTGAGATGATCATATGATTTTTATATCATTTTGTTAAATATATGGTTTATCGTGTTTACTGATTTGTATATGTTGAATCATGTTTATATCCCAGGGATAAATCCCACTTGGTCATTGTGTATGATTCTTTTTAATGTGCTCTTGAATTGGGGTTGCTTGTATTTAATTGAGGCTTTTTTGCAACTATCTTTATTAGGGATATTTGCCTGTAGTTTTGTTTTTGTGGTGTCATTTTCTGGCCTTGGCTTAACAGTAACGCTTCCCTGGTAAGATTGGTAAGATTATTTGCAAGTGTTCCCTACTCTTCTTTGATTACTGTTTCAGTCTTCCTGTTCTTTCTTCATTTAGATTTTTTATTTCTTTATGATTCAATCTTTGTAGGTTGGATATTTCTAGGATTTTTTTTTTAAGATTTTATTTATTTATATGAGAGAGAGAATGAGAGACAGAGAGCACAAGAGGGTCAGAGGGAGAAGCAGACCCCCCGCCGAGCAATGAGCCCGATGTGGGACTCGATCCTGGGACCCCAGGATCATGACCTGAGCAGAAGGCAGTCGCTTAACCGACTGAGCCACCAAGGCACCCTCTAGGAATTTTTTTTTTTTTTTTTGCTGTTATACAAATTTTTGTAGAGTAACTGTTAATAGAAGTTTCTTATGATTCCTTGTAATTTTGTATTATCTGTTGCTATGTCTCCTCTTTCATTTTTAATTTTGTTTATTTGATTTTTGTCCTTGTGTATCTAACAACAACAAAAAAATAATTTTATCTTTTCAAAACCACCTGTTAGTTTACTGCTGTTTTCTATTGCATTTGTGTTCTTGATTGAATTTCTTTCTTTCTTTTTTTTTAAGATTTTTATTTATTTGACAGAGAGAGACACAGTGAGAGAGGGAACACAAGCAGGGCGAGTGGGAGAGGGAGAAGCAGGCCTGCGCGGAGCAGGGAGCCCGATGCGGGGCTCCATCCCAGGACCCTGGGATCATGACCTGAGCCAAAGGCAGATGCTTAACGATTGAGCCATCCAGGCACCCCGAATGCATTTATTTCTGAGGTAATTTTTATTTCTTCTTTCTTCTGGTAACTTGGGGTTAGTATGTTCTTCTTTTGTTAGTTTTTGAGGTATATAAATTTATTTATTTGAAATATTTATTTTTTTATTGATGTAGGCTTTTTAAAAATATTGTATTTATTTATTTGACAGAGAGAGCACAAGCAGGGGGAGTAGCAGGGAGCCTGATGTGGGACTGGATCCCAGGACCCTGGGATCATGACCTGAGCTGAAGACAGGGGTTTAATTGACTGAGCCACCCAGGCGCCCCTTAATGTAGACTTTTATTGCAAGAAACTATTCTGTTAGAAATCCTTTTGCTGCATTATGTATATCATATTATATATTACATATACATATACATTATATATAATCTCAAATTATATATATATATATAATTATATTTTTTGACCCATAGGTTGTTCAGGAGTGTGTTTGTATTTTGTATATTTGTAAATATTGCTTCTGCTATTGACTTCTATTTTCCCACCTATGGGATCAGAAAATATACTGGATACAGTCAGTTCTTATATGAGTTAAAACTTTCTTTATGGCCTAATATATAATATATCCTAGAGAATGTTCCATGTGGATTTGAGAAAAAAAATTCTGTATTGTTCTGATGTAGGACTGAAAATTCTTTATATGTCTGTTAGGTCCATTCTGTCTAAAGCATTGAACAAGTCAGTGGTTCCCTTAATGATTTTCTCCCTGGATGATCCACCCATTGCTGAAAATGGGGTTTAAGTCACCTACTCCTATTGTATTGTGTCAATTTCACTCTTCATATCCACTAATATTGGCTTTCCATGTATATCTGTGTGTTTCTATGTTGTGTACATACACACCTCTTTATTATTAGCTATTGACCTTTTTTCTCTTGTGCCAGATTTTGACTTAAAGCATATATTCTCTAATATACGCATATGTTTTCCTGCTATGTTTTGACCATTACTCACATGGAAACTCTTCCGTCACCCTTTCAGTTTTACCCGATGTATGTCCTTAGAGATAAAGTTTGTCTCTTATACAGAGCATATTGTTGGATACTGGTATTTTGGTACTTTATCCATTCAGTCACTCTACATCTTTTGATTGGAGAATTTACTTATCGGGGCGCCTGGGTGGCTCAGCTGGTTAAGCGTCTGCCTTCGGCTCAGGTCATGATCCCAGGGTCTTGGGATCTAGCCTCACGTCGGGCTCCTGGCTCAGCGGGGAGCCTGCTTCTCCCTCTCCCTCTGCCTCTCTCCCTGCTCACCATAGTACTAGAAGTCCAAGCCTCAGCAATTAGAAAACAAAAAGAAATAACAGGAATTCAAATTGGAAAAGAAGAAGTCAAACTCTCACTCTTAGCAGATGACATGATATCTTATGTGGAAGACCCCAAAGACTCCACCCCAAAATTGCTAGAACCGCTACAGGAATTCAGCAATGTGGCGGGATTTAAAATCTATGCAAAGAAATCATTTTCATTTCTATATACTAATAATGAGACTGAAGAAAGAGAAATTATGGAATTGATCCAATTTACAATTGCACCAAAAACCACAAGATAACTAGGAATAAACCTAGCCATGGAGGAAAAGGATCTGTACTCTAAAAACTACAAAATACTTAAGAGAGAAATGAGGAAGACACAAAGAAATGGAAAAAAATTCCCATGCTCTTGGATTGGAAGAATATGCGTTGTTAAAAAGTCTATGCTACCCAGAGCAGTCTACACATTCAATGGATTCCTTATCAAAATGCCACCAACACTTTTCACGGAGCTGGAATAATTAATCCTAGATCTTGGATGGAACTGGTAAAGACCCCAAATAGCCAGAGAAATGTTGAAAAAGAAAATGAAAGGTGGTGGCATCACAATACCTGATTCAAGCTATATTACAAAGCTGTAATCAGCAGAACAGTATGGCTCTGAAACAAAAACAGACTCATAGATCAGTGGAAGAGAATAGAGAGCCCAGAAATGGATCCTCAACTCTATAGTCAAGTAACCTTCACAAAGGAAGAACCGATATATAATGGAAAAAAGTCTCTTCAACAAATGGTGTTGGGAAAATTGGACATGCCCATGCAGAGGAATGAAATTGGAGCATTTTCGGGCGCCTGGATGGCTCAGTTGGTTAAGCGACTGCCTTCGGCTCAGGTCATGATCCTGGAGTCCCTGGATCGAGTCCCGCATTGGGCTCCCTACTCAGCGGGGAGTCTGCTTCTCCCTCTCCCGCTCCCCCCTCTTGTGCTATCTCACTCTCTCTCTCTCAAATAAATAAATAAAATCTTAAAAAAAAAGAAATTGGAGCATTTTCTTATACCATACATAAACATAAATTAAAAATGGATGAAAGAGCTAAATGTGAGACAGGAATCCATCAAAATCCGGGAGGAGAACACACGCAGCAACCTCTTTGACCTCGGCTGCAGCAACTTCTTTCAAGACATGTCTCCAAAGGCAGGAGAAAGGAAAGCAAAAATGAACTATTGGGAATTCTTCAAGATAAAAATCTTTTGCACAACAAAGATAAGAGTCCACAAAACTAAAAGGCAACCTACAGAATGGTAGAAGATATTTGCAAATGATATGTCAGATAAGGGTCTCGTATACAAGTTGTATAAGGAACTTACCACTCGCAACACCCAGAAAACAAGGAGTCCAGTCAAGAAATGGGCAGAAGACATGAGCAGACATTTCTCCAAAGGAGACATACAAATGGAAAACAGACACATGAAAAAATGTTCCACATCACTTGTCATCAGGGAACTAGAAATGAAAACCACAGTGAAATACCACCTTACACCAGTCAGAATGGCTAACATTAACAAGTCAGGAAATAACAAATGTTGGCGAGGATGTAAAGAAAGGGGAAACCTCTTACATTGTTGGTGAAAATGCAAGCTGGTGCAGCCACTCTGGAAAACAGTATAGAGGTTCCTCAAGAAGTTAAAAAGAGAGCTTCCCTACAACCCAGCAATTGTGCTACTAGGTATTTACCCCAAACACGCAAATGTAGTGATCCGAAGGGGCACCTGCACCCCAATGTTTATAGTAACAGTGTCCACAATAGTCAAACTATGGAAATAGTCGAGATGTCCATTGACGGATGAATGGATAAAGAAGATGTGGTATATCTAAACAATAAATATTACTCAGCCATTGGAAAAGATGTGTACTTACCATTTACTGGAATGTGTTGTGCTAAATGAAATACTTTAATCAGGCAAAGACAATTATCATATGGTTTCATTCATTTGTGGAATATAAGAAACAGTGCAGAGGATCATAGGGGAAGGGATGGAATAACAGAATGGGAAGAAATCAGAGAGGAAGACAAACAATGAGAGACTAACTATGGGAGAGAAACTGACAGTTGCTGGAGGAGACGTGGGTCGGGGGATGGGGTAATTGGGTGATGGGCATTAAGGAGGGCACATGATATGATGAGCACTGGCTGTTATATGCAACTGATGAATTACTGATCTCTACATCTGAAGATGTTGGCTAATTGATTTTAAATTTTAAAAAACCTTATATTCATATTTTATTAGATTGTTTGACTTTTTCTTAAAGATTTAAGTAATTTCTTTGCATTTTGTTATTTATGTACATTTTCCTAAATTTTTGTTTATATACTTTGCAAATATATTCCTCAGCCTATTTAAACTACAGAGATAAAAAATTCTGTTATGTCATTTTTGCGTTGATGTTTACGTTTTATATTACATATATTTGGGATGCTTATAAGTTATTATTCATTTCTTCTTAATGGGCTGGATTGCAGTGATTGATTTTCTCACAATAAGTCATCTGTATATTATTCAGATAAAACTGCTAGTTTTGATACATAAATTGTTGAAACTGTGACCATGGTAAGATTGGTATTGTTTTTAAACAATCTTTCATCTATGTCATCAAATATATGAACCCTACAATATGCATTCTAGAGTTCTCCTCTTTATTTCTTGGTGTGAATAGACAGATCTGCGCCTTTATGGATTTGCTGAATGACAGGAAAGTGATATAAACATTCTTCAATTCAGCCACCCCAGAGTCAGGACATTTTGGAGAAGAGATATGAATTACAAATGGCTTCAATAACAAGAATAAGGAGATAAAACACTAGTCTTCTAACTTACTTGGTATGCAATAGTAAGATTTGGACATGTTATCATCACTCTTAAGTCAGTCTCCTTGTTTCTAGATTCAGGTAATTCATAGTTTGCTAGACAGTTTTCTAGCACTGGCTTCGTTTGTTCTGTTGTGGTTCACTTTGTGTTTTTTTTTTATTTTTTTTATAAGAACATGATATTTAATTTCTTTCGTAGACTGCTTCTTTGTATGTACTTAGGCTAACACTAAGTGAACTGCTAATCTCCGCACATTCACATTTCCTGGAGGAAAGAAGCCATTAAGTGTTGTCATTTAGTGGCAGATGCAGAGCTGGGAATAAATAGCTGGGACTGAAAATTCAAAACATAGTTATCAAGAATAGGGACTCTGGTTTTCTGTTTTTTTTTTTCTGTTTTTTTTTTTAAGGTTTTTATTTATTTATTTGACAGAGAGAGACACAGTGAGAGAGGGAACACAAGCAGGGGGAGGGGAGAGGGAGAAGCAGGCTCCCCGCAGAGCAGGGAGCCCGATGTGGGACTCCATCCCAGGACCCTGGGATCATGACCTGAGCCGAAGGCAGTCGCTCAACCGACTGAGCCACCCAGGCGTCCTGGTTTTCTGTTTTTGACACTTTTTCCCCCCAAATTACCTTAGCTGTATCCACAGGGTTTGATATTCACAGATGTTTATGAAATAAATGATTATACATATTATTACAAGTGCCAATTGGCACACACACGTTAAAAACTGATGTCCACTAAGTTTTATCAGCTATTAAGTTATCTCACGATGATGCGATCAAACCTTTTCATGGCAGGTTCTGATCAATAACCAGTTCATGGACGCCCAACACATCGGTGGCAAAGCCCAAACTGAACTCCATCCTCTGACTTCATTTGAGCTTTGCTTCCAACAAATTCCACTGAAGTAAGGTCAGAGCAGGTCTTATTTTCAAACTCACACGTCAGTGCCCATTCCCCCTATCTGCCCCTTGTCTCTTCCTCCATTGAATGAGGTCAGTTTCAAAATATGTGGGTAAACAACAGTAAGTCCTGAATTTGAAGAATTCAGCTGAGGGTCTTCAACCAGGGGAATGGGTTATTCCCATGGGATTCTTGGGTGGACTTTGAAGGAGAACATACGGCGGAGGGACACTACTGAGTCATCCAGGTGTCCCAAACTCCACCAAAGCAAATCTCTCCCAGGTCAAGTCCCGTCGTGCTGACTGCTTATTTTAAGAGATTTGTGGAGATTAGAATGCAAAGTAGAAAAAAAGAAAGGGACAGTCTCGGAGTTTGCTGAATGACGTGATGGCCGATATATATGTGATGTGAAGGGGCAAAAAGAGGCGTCAGTAAAGGTTGCAGGGATTCAGAGCAAAGGGGATTGTTGCTGCCATCCATGGGCCAATATAAAGCATTGTGGTTCACTTTGTGCTCTATTCTTGTATTTCAAACTATCAGCTAATGCCCATGCTTAAAACTGCCTTTAAATATATATTTTTCAGATGATAAGTTACTTTAATTAAGATTTTGAAGGCCCTATGTCGATTTATGATTGAAGAAGAAATGACTTTAAGCTAACAGCATTTTAAATAAAAATTGTGATAACGTCAGACATTTCATTCATTCTATCTTATGTTTCCAATGAAAAGTCATGTTAAATGTCTTTACAACAAACACTTCCCCAGCAGGAAATTAAAGTTCAGAAAGTTATGTGACTTATTTAATAATGCACATTTTGAAAATTAGAGAACTGATGGCACTATTGCTCTCCCTGATCCTTCACTCAATACAATGGTTTTCTCTAACTTTATGAGTATAGAAGTACAGATTTAAGGACTAGACTTCTTGTGCTTGAATATCCATTCTACCGATTAGTAGTTGGGTAAATTTAGATAATTTAAATTTATATCTGTTTTAATCTCAGCCTTATTATGTGCAAAATGGAATGGAATATAGAATCCTTCTCTTTAAGGATTAAGAGATAATACCATAGCACGACACAATACAATAGCTCTACAAAGATTAGCCTTAATAATTTTCTTACTATTATATTTATTAGCTATAAGTAGATATTTCCCACCCAAACATTTTCAAGTGAAATGAATATTTATTTGAAAACTAACATGTCATTTAATTATACATTTTTTTAAAGTCTAGGAATAGTTTCAGTGACACAATATTTATAATACGTTTGGATTGGACAATGCATTCAATCCACCATTTATGAATTTCTTAAAACCTAGAACACACACATAACTATGGTAATTTGAATCATTCTAAGGTAACAGGTTCTTTGATTATTAATTTTGAAAGTTTATGTTTTAATATAACATTTTTTAAAAATTGTACTATAACATGGAATTTATGATACATAAAACAATGTCTCCCATTTTAAAAAAAGTAAGCACAAAGATTAAAAGATAAAAACTTATTTTTTGGTATTTCCTGTCAACAATTTAATTCAATTGTGAAGGTAGGTTTACAATTCAAGAGTATATCTAATCATGTGTGTTGTTTTATTGCGCATTAAAAACAGGAGGGGAGGTGGGTGGGGGGATGGTGTAACTGGGTGATGGGCATTAAGGAGGGCACTTGATGTAATGAACACTGGGTTTTGTTTGCAGTTGATGAGTCACTAATTTCTACCTCTGAAACTAATAATAAAACAGGATAAAAATCATATTACCTTATATTCTGTTTGTATAAAATCTATGATTACACAGAATCCAATATCCTTTTAGATTCATTCTTTTATTTCTATCCACAATTCAATGTTGTTTTCTCAGAAATAGCAAAGCTTCACCATTCCCATCTGTATGTTCTATGTTAAATGCCTCATTGACCCATATTTCGGGCTGGTCCTTTTCTCAATTAGATCCAGAACATTAAAGCTGAATGACCCTGATTCTCATGTACATGCTACATGTGTAGCAAGTCAGACACAACGAGGATGATAAAAAGTTGTAGAAGATAGTATTCCAGACTATGAGAAACCCTTAATATGCGATGTCTCATCCAATATAACAACAACTAAAACGAGTAGACGCTAGTATTATTTTGGAATTGCACATGAAGTAGCTGAAACGTGAGAAGATGATTTGTATCTGGAAAATCAAGGGGGAGAAACCAGGTACCAAGGAGGTAACATCAATCCCAAACCCTGTTTCTGGAAGTTAACTTCCACAGTTCATATTAGTTCTCTCAG
>NW_025409709.1:0-11887 GCF_002201575.2 Neomonachus schauinslandi
TTTTTTTTTTAATAGCACTCTGACCAGTTGCATCTACCACTGGGTGAGCAAAGCCCAATCCAGAATACGAGTTCCTGTCAAGGCCCATTTGTAGCCCCTCGGGGTTACCGGTACTGCTCTGACTTGCCAGCTACGGTCAAGGCTTTCCTACAGTTTGGTTGGCAGCCAGAACAGTTCTTTTTGGTATTTGGGGCCACAGAGGATGCAAGTGGACTATAGAGTTTCAGCCCTTCTCTGCATTGCCACAGCCCCCACTGTCCCCTTATTTCACTGACCTACGTGGCTACCTCAAGAGAGGACGACACCAGGATACCCACTCATCCATTTCAGTCAACTTCCAAACTCAGAAGGTGGTTCTTGTGATGAGCATCAACATGTCCTCCTTTAATGCGCCCCTCAAATTCCGGTAGTGATCGAGGGTCCGGCCCCCATGTGGTTATCCCTTTAATAGACCTTGTTTCCATTGCCCTGCTGCCTGACCATGCGGCCTGGCTGTTGGCCACTGCCCATGAGTTGGTAAATTCAAAACACAGGAGCTTTTCTCATTGTTCAATTTTTTCCCTACTATGTATCAACATAAACATTAAAACTACCCTACGACTGAAAGACAAAATCATCCTGAGCCTGATATAGCCTTGTAGTCTTGGATAATGTTGGAAAAACACTCTAATGGAGAGGACAGTGCCCAGAAGAATTCCATGAAAAAGTGGTAACAATTCAAAAATACTTTCACACACTGCTTAAAAAACAGTATGAGAAAATTAATACTAGCACATCGTATATAACCTTCTGTAACCTTGATTTTTAAAAAACACAGGAGTCAAAAGCTTGGTGAGCTGACCTGCATGCAGCGATATAACAGTTCTCCCGTACTAAAAGCTGGACTTTTAAAAAACTAATATTGTAATGCTTAATATAATGATTTTAATCAGCAGTGGCTTCACTTTCAACTGGACCCCTAATAAGTTTTCAAATTCCTTTTTCCTGCAGAACCTTTTGGTTTTGCAAAACTTTGCTTATGTGCATTCTGCTTTGCGTGTACTTCTTCAAAAAGGAAGTCTGCTGTCAACTCATCCCCATTGTCTCTCTCGATCTTTCCTTCTTTTTTTTTTAAGATTTTATTTATTTGAGAGAGAGAGAGAGCACACAAGCGGAGGGGAGGGGCAGGGAGAGAGGGAGAAGCAGGCTCCCTGCCAAGCAGGTAGCCGGAAGTGGGGCTCGATCCCAAGACCCTGAGATCATGACCGGAGCTGAAGGCAGACGCTTAACCCGTTGAGCCACCCAGACACTCCTATCTTGATCTTTCTAATGACATCCATTTGTAGTTATCTTTCTACAATTTCTAACAGAGGGCTCTTGCAGCTAGAATACAGCATCTGTTATCCAGGCATTGAATAAATAAAAACTATGGACTCCAAATAGTCTCCTTCATGGGAATGTTCATACAGGAAGAAATGGTAATGTGCTGAATCCTTGGGAATTCTCTTTGGCAAATCTTTTAGTTCTGTATTTGTTGTGTTGGCCAAAATAATAATTTCGTTTTTATGTCTGTTTCCAACTGCACATAGTTGAGCTGTTACTTAATTTTTCCAAAGCCTGAAAAGCTTCTCGAGAAAGGAAATGCTACTCCTTGTAGTGTTGATCTTCGTGCCCACAGCCATGTCAGTTTGTACCTCATTAATTTTAATCTGCCGTAATTCTTCCTCAGCTGCAGCCAATGGGGCAGGAGAAGATTATGCCCGCACGTGTTTTTTATATCCATGTAATGATGCATCTTCCTTTACTGTTCCAAACACTTCGTCTTTAACGTAGCCACCTCCAAACTCCTTTTTCAGAGTTGCTCTCGTTGCCGCACACAACATTTTTTGACGATCACGAGAATGTTCTGGAGACCAGACAATGAGTATCCATTCATATCCCTGGCATTCTGAGAGTCTAACCTGAATACTATATAGCACGGTTGTTTGTCCCCCAGGAGGGGTAAAACAAAGGCGTCACAGTCCTTCCCCCGGGAATCTGAAGGCTGACTACATGATCTGATCACGAGTTTCTCATTTTCAATAGATATTTTTAGAAGTCGGTATTTTCCATTTCTCGCTCTGGCAAAGGTACCTCTAACATCCTCACTTGCTTCAAGGCGCGTCTGATGGGACGTGGCGGCGGCCGCGGGCTCCAGGCTCCGGCGCTAAGTCTGTGCAGAGACATTTTGGCATGAGTGGCCTGAGTGTCATCCGGGTGCCAGGAACAGCAGAGACAGCAGTTCCAACCAAGGGTCAGGTGTCCTGCATCAGAGGGGTAAGTGACCTCTGCACCCTCAGCTGAAAACTTCCCCAGTTTGTTGTTCAGGGAGACACTGCTTTGGGAAATACCCGCGGTGTTCTCCTTTACTTCTCAGTAAAACCCTTCCTTTTCCTCCTCTTTGGCTTGATTGAGTCTTTTGCCTTGAACCCACCAAGAGGCGAGCCTGACAACCTCACTTGGCGTTTCCTTTTTTTTTCCCTCTTAATATTTTATTTATTTGAGAGAGAGAGCACAAGCAGGGGGAGCGGCAGGCAGAGGGAGAATGAGAAGCAGACTCCCCGCGGAGCAGGGAGTGGATGCAGGCTCCATCCCAGGACCTGGGATCATGATCCTGGGATCATGACCTGAGCCTAAGGCAGACGCTTAATGATTGAGCCACCCAGGGGTCCCCTCCAACACAATGTGTAATAGAAGTGGTGAGAGTGGACATCCTTTTCGTGGTGCTGATCTCAGGAGGAAAACAACCCGTCTTTCACCATTAGGTAAGATGTTAGCTTAAGGGTTTTCATAAGTGCCTTTAATCAGATTGAGGAAATTCCCTCTGTTAGTAGTTAGTTGAGCTTTTATCATGAGAGGGTGTCCGATTTTGTCAAATGCTTCTTGTTCATCTGTTGAGATAAGGATGTGGCTTTTGTTTTCTAATATAGTAATACGCTGTTTTACGTTGATTGATATGGATGTTTAACCTATCTTGCATTCCTGGAATAAATTTCATTAGACTTGTATTTAACTCTTTATATGTTGCTAGATTTGATTTGCTACATTTTGTTGAAATCTGTGTGTGTGTGTGTGTGTGTGTGTATCTACATTCATAAGAGATACCGGTCTGTAGTTTTCTTGTCTTATGATATCTTTGTCTGGTTTTGGTATCTGAATAATGCTAGCCTGGTAGAGTGAGTTGGGTTCCCTCCTCTCCTTTTGGGAAGGGTTTGTAAAGAATTGTTATTACTTCTTTCAGCATTTGGTATAATTCACAAGTGAAGCCATTTGGAACTGGGCTTTTATGTGGAATAGTTTTTTTTTTTTAAAGATTTTATTTATTTATTTGAGAGAGAGAATGAGAGAGCACATGAGAGGGGGGAGGGTCAGAGGGAGAAGCAGACCCCCTGCTGAGCAAGGAGCCCGATATGGGACTCGATCCCGGGACTCCAGGATCATGACCTGAGCCGAAGGCAGTCGCTTAACCAACTGAGCCACCCAGGTGCCCTATGTGGAATAGTTTTTGACAAGTGACTCTATCTTCTACCTTATTATAGTCATATTCAGATGGTGTATGGTATAGGTATATTCCGATTCTTGAGGCAGCTTTAGTCGTTTGTGTCTTTCGGCATTTTTGGCTATTTTATGCAAGTAAGTTAATTTTTTGGCATGTAATTGTTCATCGTAATCTCATAATCTCTTTATTTCTATGTGGTCAGTCCTAATATCCCCTCTTTCATTGCTGATCCCAGTAATTTGGGTCATTTCTCTGTCTTTTTCTTTTTTTCTTAATGAGTCCAGTTAAAGATTTGTCAGTTTGGTTGATTATCAAAGGATCACATTTGATTTAGATAGTTCCCTACATTGTTACTTTATTCTCTTTTCTCTATTTCATTAATTTCTACTCTAATCTTTATTTTTGCCTTCCTTTTGCTTGCGTTTGGTTTAGTTTGCTCCTCTTTCTTCTTTGACTTATCGTGGAAGTTTACGTAATTGATTGGAGATGTTCCTTTTTCATATAATTTATAGCTATATATTTCCCTCTCAGCACTGCTTTAGTAGGACCCTCTAGGTTTTGGTAGGCTCTGTCTTCATTTGTATTAATCTCAAAGTATTTTCTGATTTCCATTTTGATATCTTTGACCCTTTGATTATATAGAAGTGTGTTGTTTAATTCTGCATAGTTGTGAGTTTCCCAAATTTATTCCAGTTATTGATTTCTGGTGTCATGCCACTGTAATAAGAGAACCTATTTGTATTATTTTTACCCCTTTAAATTCACTGAGGTTTTTTTTTTTTTTTTTTAATGGCCTAGGATATGGGCTTATCCTCAAGAAAGCTCCATGTGCATTTGAAATGAATGTATATTCTGCTCATGGTTGGAATGTTCTATAAATGTCAGACTTACACTGTTGTTTTATAGTATGGTTCAAGTCTTCTTTATCCTTATTGATCTCTGCATAGTTGTTCTGTCCATTATTGAAAGTGATATATTGAAGTTTAACTATTATTGTCATATGGTCTGTTTCTCTCTCAGTTTCTGTCAGTTTTGCTTACATGTATTTGGGTGTTGAATTATTAGGTGAATATATGTTTAGAATTGTTTCATTTTTCTGATGACCATTTTATCGGTATAAAGTCATCCTGTTTATCTTAGTAGCATTTTTAAAGTCCCTTTTGGCTAATGAGTGTATCCACTCCAGCTTTCTTACGGTTGTTTGCCTGAGATACGTTTTCCATCCCTTTGATTTTAATCTATTTGTAACTGAGATCAAGTGCGTCTACTGTAGACAGCATAGGTGGATCTTGTTTTGTGCTCAGTCTAACACTCTGCACTTTGATTGACTTATTTAAGCAACTTACTTGTAATGTTAATATTGACACTGTTGGATTTATGATGCCATTTTACTTTTTGCTTTTTGTTTTCCATGCCTCACTCATTTCTCTCTCTCTCTTTTTAAAGATTTTATTTATTTAAGAGAGAGGGAGAGAGAGAGCACGCACAGAAGCAGGGGAGCAGCAGAGGGATGGGGGAAAGAGAAGCAGGCTCCCCGCTGCACAGGGACCCAGATGCAGGGCTTGATCCCAGGACTCTGGGATCATGACCTGAGCAGAAGGCAGGCACTTAACCAGCTGAGCCACCCAGGTGCCCCTCAACTCCTTCCTCTTTTATTGAAAACTTCTTATTCAGTGAATAAACTGTAATATTTTCATATTTAATCATTAATCACTCTATTTTGTAGTTATTTTCTTAAGAGGTGCTTTTGCTTCTGCATTTTTTCTATATTTTAAATTTTCTGATTTTTTTCTTTATATCATATCTGTAATATATATTCAAATAACGTAAGTTTATATATTTATATCATATGCTGGTCATGTTGTATTTTATGTCTTGATGATTCCAATATTGAAGTTTCATGAGCTTTTTACTACTCACTCTCCCTAAAGTTACTTAATCACAGTCTTTCTTCCATGTGAACTTTACATTTCTTGCCCTGGGTTGTTTTTTTTCTCTGTGCAATTTTCTGTGTAAATGTTTTGACACACAGGTTAAATAGACATTTCCCTAGAGAAATTTCTTTCTTACAGTTTTTGGGTCATCACCAATCCAGGACAATTATAAACTAAACTACTTGGCATGAAGTTATTTTGGCCCAATAGCCAATGGTAAAGAAATTTTGGACTACAAATCACAGACGGCTTAGTCCGTGTCTGCAAATTCTTTGAAATAGTTGTTTGCTCGCTTTTTCCTGACTCAAAGGCAAATTTCCTTAGAATGTTCTTGTACTTGAAGATAGAACAGATTTGATTTGTGTCACCTTGTTCTGAGGATATGAATCTTAGGTTCCCAGATTTTTAGGGAGGGGATGTTTCTTCTGCTCCTCACATGAAGAAACTCTTGGCATGATTTCCTCTTTATGACTCATGAGCCTCAGAAGCCAAGCTAAGATTTTCTAGATTTGAAAAATGCCCTAAGACTCAGAACTGTTCTCTCTGGCTTATGGCCCATATTTATTTTGGGCTAATGGATTATTCTCTTGATTGTTCTACCGCACTTTGGGTGATTTTATGTTTTTTTCTATCCCTCTACTTTGTTCTACTTTGGATGATTTTATGTTTTTTTTCTATCATTTTTAGTTGTTCTAGGAGAAGGGGCAGACTTGTTTTTAAAAAATTTTTTTAATTTAAATTCAATTATCCAACATATAGTACATCATTAGTTTCATATGTAGACTTCAGTAATTCTTCAGTTGCATATAACACCCAGTGCTCATCACCTCACGTGGACAGGAGGCAGCCTTAAACCTTAGTCTACTGTGTTACTGGAAATGGAATCCTCATTAAACTGTTTTTCATTTCTGCTATTTATTAGGCACCAGAGTAGGTGCTGGAGTATAAGTCACCTAAACCAATGATGATTTGTGTCTTCTGTGAGCCAGCACTGGTCTGTGAACTGTTAATCAGCCCTTAAAAAGATACATAGAGAAATTCAAAGTGAGTGTAAGCAAGAAAGCTCTACCTTCTCCTGTCTGAGACTGGTCATTGCCAAGGAAACCTGAGCATGTCTATCATGTCATTGGATCTGCTAAACACTGTGATAATTAGCTGTTTGTGGACCAGAGATGAAGTAGAATAGTGTCTACACTGGAACGGGTTTTCATACTTTTGTGGAGGCCACATAAAACCAAATAAAATTACGCACACTCTCCCTAGAAATATGTGCATGTAAGAAGAAACATAAACTGTCAGTGTATATGTGCGGATCATCTAAGTGATACAGATCTGGGTTTTTAATCCCAGGAAGAGACCAGGCCAGGAGAAGACATGTTGAGCAATCACTTCATCACCCAACAATGCTAGTCCACTTACGTGTGAGTAGGAACTGGAGTAGATAAACGCTGGGCCCCCAACAACCATCAGGGGAATAAGTTGAAAGAGGCCATTTATGAGTCACTCCTTCATCCAAGCAGACTTGACAGCCTACAGCGTCCAGATCAAGTTCTAGTCTCAGATCACGGCTCCAAATGCTGAAATTTGTCATTCTTTTCCATTCCTGGTCCCCAACGTCCGTTCCCAGAACTCGTACCTCTCTTCCCACATGAAGGAATTCCACACTTAAAGAATCTTGTTGGGGACAGAGACCACCTCCATCCATAGAGAGGAGAACCCACTTTGCCACTCTTGTAGTTGGACGTGACATGAAGCGTCAACAGTCACGTGACCCCCTGCCAGACTCTGACTCAGGACACGTGACAGACACACTGGGACAGCATCCATGCATTGGGCGCAGGGGGTCCGAGCAGTGTCACAGCGGGGTCATGCAGTGGTCAGGGAAGCAGCGATAGCAGTCCCAGCCTCAGGGCCCAGTGTCCTCCCTCAGGGGAGTCAGTGGTGTGGACAGGGGCATCGATACCCAGTAGCAGGGTGCTGGCTGTATGTGGGCCTCCATCGAGGGTCCAGCGTGGATTCTGCTCCCGGCTGTGTAGCCTCAAGCCTGTTCAGTGGCTTTCTTTGAAATAAAACAAGGCCTCAGACACCCTCTCCGTCCCTAAGTCTCTCTGTAACTGTACGTACGTATCCCAAGGAGTCAGAAACCCACATAGGGAGGAGATTCCAAGAGCAAGATCTCAGACATTTTTACCAGCTTTATAGAGATATGATTGACATTCACCCTTGTGTGAGTTTAGGGGTACAACCTGATGATTGATACATTTCTGTACTGATAACGATTACAACCATAGCATGGTTAACATGTGCATCATGTCACATGGTTACCATTTTCTTTTGTGTGGTGCAGACATTTAAGATCTACACTCTCAGTAACGCAGAGATTTTATGTTAAGCTAAAAACTACTTACTCAATCTGCCACCTGGCTGTGCCCCACAAGAGAGAAAACATGTTTCTCACAGCATGTCTTACATTTTTCTTCCTACAAAAAAAAAATTTAAGGATTTTATTTATTTATTTATTTATTTATTTATTTATTTATTTGAGAGAGAGAGAAAGAGTGTGTGTGCATGACAAAGAGGAGAGGGGTAGAGGGAGAGGGAGAACATTTCAAGAAGACTGTTCACTGGGTGCAGAGCCTGATGTGGGCTAGTTCTCATGACCTGAGCCGAAACCAAGTGTCAGATGTCACTCAGGTGCCCCCCCAAAACCATTTAAATGTGTCTGTAAGACCCCTTCCCATGATGAAGACTCTCATCAATGACTTCAGTGCTTCCATACCTGGGGGAGCCCCAGGATTGCTGGTGGATTCATTACCAAATACTCAGGCCTCTCCCCAGACTAACATCTTAGAATGTTGGGCATGGGCCCAGGAATCACTTACTTAATAAGCCCTACAGGAGAGGATGATGCACGGCCATGTGGGGATCCTGCTTCATGTGCTTGCTACTCAGTGTGAGATCTGAAGACCAGCAGCATCAGCACCAACCTTGTTATCAACCCAGAATCTCATGCTCTGCTCCAGACTGTCTAGATCTTCATAGTCCAGGAAATTCCTGTGCACACTGAAGGGTGGGCCTCCCTGGTCTATGTGCCTTCTAGACGCAGAACCAGACTGTGTAGTACACTCTGGGTGTGCACTCTGACCAGCTTGCTTAGCCCTGAGGAGTGCAGGGTTTGGTCCTGTTCCTTTCTCTTCTCCCTTGGTGACCTCATCTATGATGAAGGCTCTAATCATCATTTATATGGTGTCACCTCCCAAATCTATTTCTCCAACCTAGATAATCTCCTACCCTGCACTCTGTATCCAACTGCCAATGTCACCTGCATTTCTAATACACATCTCGGATTCAACATTCTTTTTTTTTTTTTTTAAAGATTTTATTTATTTATCTGAGAGAGAGAGAATGAGAGAGAGAGAGAGCCCATGAGAGGGGGGGGAGGGTCAGAGGGAGAAGCAGGCTCCCCGCCGAGCAGGGAGCCCGATGCGGGACTCGATCCAGGGACTCCAGGATCATGACCTGAGCCGAAGGCAGTCGCTCAACCAACTGAGCCACCCAGGCGCCCCACGGATTCAACATTCTTAAAGTGAATGTCCATGATGCTGCCTCCCCAGATGTCCTCCTTCCAGAATTTTCACCGCTTCTATGGAAGGCACCCCACATTTCTACTTGCAGTCTGAAACACTGGATGCCCTCCTTGATTCCTCCTTCTCACCACCCAGAATGAAGCCATTAGGAAATGCTGCAAAGTCCATCTGTGAATATCTCCAGCTCCCAATCACTTCCTAGTAGCTTCCCTCCTCACATCCCAGACGTACAGCCCACATCCCCCTCCTGGGACACGGCACTGGTTTCCTACAGGTTCCTTACTGGTCGCTCGCCCTGCACCTCCCGATTCTGCACAGAGGCAAACAGATGCTGCTCAAGAAAGTCAATCGCATCGATCTGTTCATTCCTGTAACTCAGAGAAAACTCAAAACCCTTCTAATAGCCTCAGGCCTCCGTGACGAGGCTGACATCCGACCTCACGTCACCGGCTCTCTGCTCCAGCCCCAGTGGCCTCCTCGCCCTTCCGTGAACACAGGACGTGCTCCTGTCCCAGTGCGTGTGCACTGGGGGTTCCCTGCCTGCAAAGAGCTCCCCCCCACACACACCTCCTCTGACACAATTCCTTCATGACCTTCAAACCTCTCAGAGGTCACCTTCTCAGTGAGGCTCCCTGATCCCTGGAGTAACGGAGCCATGGTCCCCGTCCCAGCACGGTGCTCTGGGTCACCTTCCTCAAAGCTCCTGCCAACTTCCATGTAAACACTTCCCTTATTACTGCGCTTACACAGTACACAGTTCACCTCTGCATGACACTGGTTTGCACGGGGCGTGTGCACCTGGATGCGGACTTTTCTACAGTAAGTACTGACCACGCACTTTCTCTTCCTTATGATTTCTACTATTTTGTCTACCTTCATTCATTGTAAGAACACAGTATATAGTACATGTAACATGCAAAGGTGTGAAGCGACAGTTCATGTTATCAGTAAGGCTTCCAGTCACCAGGAGGCTGTTAGTTCTTATGTTTTGAGGGAGTCAAAAGCCGTACTTGGATTTCTGACTGCACGCGGGGGTCACTGCCCCCATCCCCGCATTGCCCGAGGGTCAAGTGCAGGCTGCCCCTTACACTACAACTAATCTCCACAAGAGCCGCATGTTTTCCCTCTTCTTAGTCTCACTGAGCTGTCCCAGATGTAAACATAGCGTGTCCTGTATGTGACACATGACAATTACCAGGTGAATGAATGAGCAGCTAGAGGACCTCCCTCTTCTAGATGCGCCTCAGGCTCAGCTGATCCGTGGCAGCTCCCGCCCCCCCCCGCCCCCGTGTGCCCACCTCGCCATCCGGGCTGCCTCTCTCTTCTCACAGGGCTGCCCTCCCCTCTCTCTCTCTGCTCAGCCCCCCCCTCCCCCACACCATGTCTCCTGCACACACGGCACACAGAGTCCTCTCTTCAGAAACACTGTACTGAGGCTTTTTTGGGGCCTTTTCTCCAAACACATAGAAATCTACGTTAGACTCTGCTTTATAAATCCAAGAACTTGGATCGGAGCCGGCACTAAGATCAATGAAGTAAGGGCGGGGAGAGAGGACAGAGCAGCAGGGAAGACAGAAACTAACTGAAGTTTAATAAGGATGAGAAACTAATTCCTCCTCTCTCTACCTCCAGAATCTAAAGAATTAGCTAGAAAACAGCCCTAGAGGGAGGGGAAGACATGGATGAACCTGAAAGTTCATCCCTCCATACCACAGAACTCGTGTGTGCAGGGGACAACCTAGGCCTGTGGGAACCACAGCCCAAAGGACACCCGCTGCTGTAACCGACGGGGTCACCCAGGGAGAATGGATAAGAACTCGTACACAAGAGCAAGAACAGGCCTGATGCTCTAGAGGAGCACTGAAAAAGAACTACCCCAAAATGGAGACTGTGACCTGATCCAGGCCTGAGCGTAGACTGACCCAGTCACAGTAAGCTCTTGCTGCACAAGGTCCTGGTGACAGGGGACGTTCAAGTCCCTGTGATCACAGGTCCTGGGGAGACGAGGTTCCACAGAAGGGGCAAGGACACGGAGCAGAGAGATGACCCAGCTGAGGGGTGAGCACGTCACACCCATGATGCACTGAGCACCACTGGGCACAGGCCCTGTCCCCACTCGGCTCCTCACAGCCTTCTCCTGCCCCGACCTGCAACACACTCAGCACAGTAAACACAGGGATTCTGGAAGGTTCTCAGGCTTCACTTATTTGCTGTCTCAACTTTACAAATTTCCTCTTTTATTACCTCATCAGCCCCACAAGCCAAGAATTAGGAAACAAAACTTATATCTGGATTCTAATTTCCAATAGGGAAATAAGTCATTAGTACTCAGCCCAACGTGAAATAAAGACAGGGATGGAGATGGTCCAGGCCTGCCTCTGCTGGAACAGGAAAGCACATCAGGGAAGAGAATGCAGATCAGCATAGGGAGGGGTCGTGGTGGGCAGGGTGGGCAAATCTCCTCATGTCCTCACGTTGTACTCATAGGAACACAGACACATCTGGCACCTTTTGCAGAAAGAGAAGTCAGGGGTTGTTGATGTCACCAAGTGGGAGTGTGAACACATCTTGCATCACTCAGTCCCCACCAGGCAGCTGGTCTCACACTGTGAATAAAAATCATGCACCAATTTAGGTCAGTCACAAAAGGGCGGACACACTGTCCCTAGTGCCCTAACCCTTCCCCACTCGGGGTCTCTGGGGTCTCACCTTGAGGAGCCGTGAGAGACACATCAGAGCCCTGGGCGCTGTCATCACCTAGGGGAGAGCAAACAGGACGTGGTCAGAGCCCACAGGAGAGGCGACTAGAGGAGGAGCTATGGGTGGGTGAGCTCCCCGTCGGGTCCTGT
>NW_025409710.1:0-11883 GCF_002201575.2 Neomonachus schauinslandi
TTTTCAAAAAATAGGTATTTTTAAGTTAAAATAACTCTGGGCTCAAAGTGTATTCCAAAAACAACTACATAAAACAAAAAGGAACAGAAAAGAGAAAAAATAGAAAAAAGGCATTTGACATTAATGATGATGACCTAAAAATGAATGGAAGATAAAGCAGATTATTCAGACAGAGGGAATGATTACCTTTTCAGGTGACAAATTAAAGGATTCTCTTGAAGTGAGGTAATTTATGCAATAATTTGGAACAATATAGAAGAAAGCAAATAATATTTAATTTAGGAAAACAGTGGTCCATTTGTATCAGCTATTCGGGGCTCCACTATTCAAAACAACTTTATATTCCACAAATAATCTACTCTTAAAAAAATACATTTTTTTTTTTTTACTTTTGGGGAATAGTTTGGAGTAAAAGGACTTTAAACTCACTGTCCCATGGATACAACTAGATAACACTCACATCAATGTAAATACCCCAGAAAATGCCTGAAAAACAAAACAAAAAAAACCAGACTATTATAGAGAACAAACTAATGGTTACTAGAGGAGAGATGGGTGAAATAGATGAAGGACATAAGAGTACACTTATCAGGATGAGCACTGAGCAATATACAGAATTGTTGAACCACTATTTTGTACACCTGAAACTAATATAACATTGTATGTTAACTATATCAGAATTGAAATTTTTTTTTTAAATTAACAATTCCTATTTTATTTTTTTATTTTTTTTTATTTTTTTTTGCCTTTTTTTTTTATTCTTATGTTAATCCCCATACATTACATCATTAGTTTTAGATGAAGTGTTCCATGATTCATTGTTTGTGCATAACACCCAGTGCTCCATGCAGAATATGCCCTCCTCATTACCCACCACCAGGCTAACCCATCCTCCCATCCCCCTCCCCTCTAGAACCCTGTTTGTCTTTCAGAGTCCATTGTCTCTCATGGTTCCTCTACCCCTCCGATTTCCCCCGCTTCATTCTTCCCCTCCCGCTACCTTCTTCTTCTTTTTTTTTTTTCTTAACATATATTGCATTATTTGTTTCAGAGGTACAGATCTGAGATTCAACAGTCTTGCACAATTCACAGCGCTTACCAGAGCACATACCCTCCCCAGTGTCTATCACCCAGTCACCCCATCCTTCCCACCCCACCCCCCACTCCAGCAACCCTCAGTTTGTTTCCTGAGATTAAGAATTCCTCATATCAGTGAGATCATATGATACATGTCTTTCTCTGTTTGACTTATTTCACTCAACATAATACCCTCCAGTTCCATCCACGTCGTTGCAAATGGCAAGATCTCATTCCTTTTGATGGCTGCATAATATTCCATTGTATATATATACCACATCTTCTTTATCCATTCATCTGTCGATGGACATCTTGGCTCTTTCCACAGTTTGGCTATTGTGGACATTGCTGCTATAAACATCGGGGTGCACGTACCCCTTCGGATCCCTACTTTTGTTTCTTTGGGGTAAATACCCAGTAGTGCAATTGCTGGATCATATGGTAGCTCTGTTTTCAACTTTTTGAGGAACCTCCATACAGTTTTCCAGAGTGGCTGCACCAGCTTGCATTCCCACCAACAGTGTAGGAGGGTTCCCCTTTCTCCGCATCCCCGCCAACATCTGTCGTTTCCTGACTTGTTAATTTTAGCCATTCTGACTGGTGTGAGGTGGTATCTCATTGAGGTTTTGATTTGGATTTCCCTGATGCCGAGCGATGTTGAGCACTTTTTCATGTGTGTGTTGGCCATTTGGATGTCTTCTTTGGAAAAATGTCTGTTCATGTCTTCTGCCCATTTCTTGATTGGATTCTTTGTTCTTTGGGTGTTGAGTTTGATGAGTTCTTTATAGATTTTGGATACTAGCCCTTTATCTGATATGTCATTTGCAAATATCTTCTCCCATTCTGTCGGTTGTCTTTTGGTTTTGTTGACTGTTTCCTTTGCTTTGCAAAAGCTTTTTATCTTGATGAAGTCCCAATAGTTCATTTTTGCCCTTGCCTCCCTTGCCTTTGGCGATGTTTCTAGGAAGAAGTTGCTTCGGCTGAGGTCAAAGAGGTTGCTGCCTGTGTTCTCCTTTAGGATTTTGATGGACTCCTGTCTCACATTGAGGTCTTTCAACCATTTGGAGTCTATTTTTGTGTGTGGTGTAAGGAAATGGTCCAGTTTCATTCTTCTGCATGTGGCTATCCAATTTTCCCAACACCATTTGTTGAAGAGACTGTCTTTGTTCCATTGGACATTCTTTCCTGCTTTGTCAAAGATGAGTTGACCATAGAGTTGAGGGTCCATTTCTGGGCTCTCTATTCTGTTCCATTGATCTATGTGTCTGTTTTTGTGCCAGTACCATGCTGTCTTAATGATGACAGCTTTGTAATAGAGCTGGAAGTCCGGAATTGTGATGCCACCGGCTTTGCTTTTCTTTTTCAACATTCCTCTGGCTATGCGGGGTCTTTTCTGGTTCCATACAAATTTTAGGATTATTTGTTCCATTTCTTTGAAAAAAGTGGATGGTATTTTGATGGGGATTGCTTTGAATGTGTAGATTGCTCTAGGTAGCATTGACATCTTCACAATATTTGTTCTTCCAATCCATGAGCATGGAACGTTTTTCCATTTCTTTGTGTCTTCCTCAATTTCTTTCATGAGTATTTTATAGTTTTCTGAGTACAGATCCTTTGTCTCTTTGGTTAGATTTATTCCTAGGTATCTTATGGTTTTGGGTGCAATTGTAAGTGGGATCGACTCCTTAATTTCTCTTTCTTCTGTCTTGTTGTTGGTGTATAGGAATGCCACTGACTTCTGTGCATTGATTTTATATCCTGCCACTTTACTGAATTCCTGTATGAGTTCTAGGAGTTTTGGGGTGGAGTCTTTGGGGTTTTCCACATAAAGTATCATATCATCTGCAAAGAGTGAGAGTTTGACTTCTTCCTTGCCAATTTGGATGCCTTTGATTTCTTTTTGTTGTCTGATTGCTGTGGCTAGGACTTCCAATACTATGTTGAATAGCAGTGGTGATAGTGGACATCCCTGCCACGTTCCTGACCTTAGGGGGAAAGCTCTCAGTTTTTCCCCATTGAGAATGATATTCGCTGTAGGTTTTTCATAGATGGCTTTTATGATATTGAGGTATGTACCCTCTATCCCTATACTCTGAAGAGTTTTGATCAAGAAAGGATGCTGTACTTTGTCAAATGCTTTTTCTGCATCTATTGAGAGGATCATATGATTCTTGTTCTTTCTTTTGTTAATGTATTGTATCACATTGATTGATTTGCGGATGTTGAACCAACCTTGCAGCCCAGGGATAAATCCCACTTGGTCATGGTGAATAATCCTTTTAATGTACTGTTGGATCCTATGGCTAGTATTTTGGTGAGAATTTTTGCATCCATGTTCATCAGGGATATTGGTCTGTAATTCTCCTTTTTGATGGGGTCTTTGTCTGGTTTTGGGATCAAGGTAATGCTGGCCTCATAAAATGAGTTTGGAAGTTTTCCTTCCATTTCTATTTTTTGGAACAGTTTCAGAAGAATAGGTATTAATTCTTCTTGAAATGTTTGGTAGAATTCCCCTGGGAAGCCATCTGGCCCTGGGCTTTTGTTTTTTGGGAGATTTTTGATGACTGCTTCAATTTCCTTAGTGGTTATAGGTCTGTTCAGGTTTTCTATTTCATCCTGGTTCAGTTTTGGTAGTTGGTACATCTCTAGGAATGCATCCATTTCTTCCAGGTTATTTAATTTGCTGGCATAGAGTTGCTCATAATATGTTCTTATAATTGTTTGTATTTCTTTGGTGTTGGTTGTGATCTCTCCTCTTTCATTCATGATTTTGTTGATGTGGGTCATTTCTCTTCTCTTTTTGGTAAGTCTGGCCAGGGGTTTATCAATCTTGTTAATTCTTTCAAAGAACCAGCTCCTAGTTTCGTTGATCTGTTCTACTGTTCTTTTAGTTTCTATTTCATTGATTTCTGCTCTGCTCTTTATTATTTCTCTTCTCCTGCTGGGTTTAGGCTTTATTTGCTGTTCTTTCTCCAGCTCCTTTAGGTGTAGGGTTAGGTTGTATACTTGAGACCTTTCTTGCTTCTTGAGAAAGGCTTGTATTGCTATATACTTTCCTCTTAGGACTGCCTTTGCTGCATCCCAAAGATTTTGAATAGTTGTGTTTTCATTTTCATTGGTTTCCATGTATTTTTTTAATTCTTCTTTAATTTCCTGGTTGACCCATTCGTTCTTCAGTAGGATGCTCTTTAGCCTCCATGTATTTGAGTTCTTTCTGACTTTTGTCTTGTGATTGAGCTCTAGTTTCAAAGCATTGTGGTCTGAAAATAGGCAGGGAATGATTCCAATCTTTTGGTACTGGTTGAGACCTGATTTATGACCTAGGATGTGATCTATTCTGGAGAATGTTCCATGGGCACTAGAGAAGAATGTGTATTCCGTTGCTTTGGGGTGGAATGTTCTGAATATGTCTATAAAGTCCATTTGGTCCAGTGTGTCATTTAAAGTCTTTATTTCCTTGTTGATCTTTTGCTTAGACGATCTGTCCATTTCAGTGAGGGGGGTGTTAAAGTCCCCCACTATTATTGTATTGTTGTCGATGTGTTTCTTTGCTTTTGTTATTAATTGGCTTATATAATTGGCTGCTCCCATGTTAGGGGCATAGATATTTACAATTGTTAGATCTTCTTGTTGGATAGATCCTTTAAGTAGGATATAGTGTCCTTCCTCATCTCTTATTACAGTCTTTGGTTTAAAATCTAATTTGTCTGATATAAGGATTGCCACCCCAGCTTTCCTTTGGTGTCCATTAGCATGGTAAACGGTTTTCCACCCCCTCACTTTCAATCTGGGGCTCTCTTTGGGTCGAAAATGAGTCTCTTGCAGACAGCATATCGATGGGTCTTGTTTTTTAATCCAGTCTGATAGCCTGTGTCTTTTGATTGGGGCATTGGGCCCATTTACATACAGGGTAACTATTGAAAGATAGGAATTTAGTGCCATTGTATTGCCTGTAAGGTGACTGTTACCGTATATTGTCTGTGTTCCTTTCTGGTCTATGTTGCTTTTAGGCTCTCTCTTTGCTTAGAGGACCCCTTTCAAGATTTCCTGTAGGGCTGGTTTTGTGTTTGCAAATTCCTTTAGTTTTTGTTTGTCCTGGAAGCTTTTTATCTCTCCTTCAATTTTCAATGACAGCCTAGCTGGATAGAGTATTCTTGGCTGCATATTTTTCTCATTTAGTGCTCTGAATATATCCTGCCAGTCCTTTCTGGCCTGCCAGGTCTCTGTGGATAGGTCTGTTGCCAATCTAATGTTTCTACCCTTGTAGGTTACATATCTCTTCTCCCGAGCTGCTTTCAGGATTTTCTCTTTGTCTATGAGACTCGTAAGTTTTACTATTAGATGTCGGGGTGTTGACCTATTTTTCTTGATTTTGAGAGGGGTTCTCTGTGCTTCCTGGATTTTCATGCCTGTTTCCTTCCCCAAATTAGGGAAGTTCTCTGCTATAATTTGCTCCATTATACCTTCTGCCCCTCTCTCTCTTTCTTCTTCTTCTGGAATCCCAATTATTCTAATGTTGTTTTGTCTTATGGTATCGCTTATCTCTCAAATTCTGCCCTCGTGATCCAGTAGTTGTTTATCTCTCTTTTTCTCAGCTTCTTTATTTTCCATCATTTCATCTTCTATATTACTGATTCTGTCTTCTGCCTCATTTATTCTAGCAGTTAGCACCCCCATTTTTTATTGCACCTCATTAATAGCCTTTTTGATTTCTACTTGGTTGGATTTTAGTTCTTTTACTTCTCCAGAAAGGGTTTCTCCAATAACTTCCATGCTTTTTTCAAGCCCAGCTAGTATCTTTAAAGTGATGATTCTGAACTCTAGATCTGACATTGTACTAATGTCCGTATTGAGTAGGTCCTTGGCAGTCGGTACTACCTCTTGTTCTTTTTGTTGAGGTGATTTTTTCCGTCTTGTCATTTTGTGCAGAGGAGAATAGATTAATGAGAGAACAAAATGCTAGCAGAGTAACAACGTCCCCAGAAAATATACTCTAAACAAATCAGAAAAAACCTGAAGCAGTGGGAAAAGAAAGGGAAAGAGAGAAAAAAGAAAAAGAAAAAAAAGAAAAAGATAAAGATAAAAACAAAAACAAACAAAACAAAACAACAAAAAAACCAGAATGTGATCAAATATGATCAGTGCCACACACTAGATTTGGGGTGTATTTTGGTCTTTTAGAAGAAAGTGCCTCCCAAAATTTTAAAGAAAGAAAAACTTATATATGTACAAAAATAAGGGTTGATATGATGAAGGGATGGAATATGACTGTAAAGATGGAAATTATAAAAAATTTTATAAAAGGAATTGATAAGAAGTTGTTTGAAAAAAGAAAGAAGAGGATTTAAAAAAAGAAAAAAAAGGGAGAGGATGTGATCAGGCAGGGGAACAGAAAACACCATATACTAGAGATTTAGGGTATATTTTGATCTGTTAGAAGAAACTATCTCAAAGTTTTAAAGAGAGAACAACTTATATATATAAGCCAAAAATACGGGTAACTACTATGAAGGGATAGAATATGACTCTAAAAATGAAAAATAAAAATTTTTTTTTTAAAAAAAGGGATTGATAAGATGTTGGTTGAAAAAGGGAAAAAGAAAAATTCAAAAAGAAAAAAAAAGAAAAAAAAGACAGTTAAAAAAAAATTAACTTTGAAAGACTACAGAATCATGGTAAAAAAGCCATGAATTCTATGTGCAGTAGTCCCCTAGAGCTGGAGTTCTGCCGTTCTCATTGATGGGTAAACTTGGTCTTGGCTGGCTCTTCTCGCTGATCTTCTGGGGAGGGGCCTGTTGCTGTGGTTTCCAAATGTCTTTGCCGGAGGCAGAATTGCCCCGCCCTTGCCCCCTCCCAGCTAAGTAATCTGCTCAGGTTTGCTCTCCGGGGCTTTTGTTCCCTGCGAGCTTTCCGTACAGCTTTGGAGGCGGAGAGTGAAAATGGTGGCCTCCCAATCTCCGCCGCGGAGGAGCCGAGAACTCGGGGCCCCGCTTCTCAGTGAGCCCCCAGAGAAAAGCCGTCAGTCACTCCCGTCTCCCCGGTCTCCAGCCGCACTCCGTGCTCACCCGGCCTGTGACCGCGCGTTTCTATCTCTGGCACCCGACCCCGGGTGGAGTCTCCAAACCCAGCAGATCCCTGCGGCGCACTCCCACGCGGCTCCTCCCGGGGGAGGAAGGGGAGTCTCCCCGGATCTGCCGCTCGTTGGGTCCCTGCTGGAGGAGCAGGGGCCCGACTGTGCCGCGGATCACGGTTTATGGCAACCCCGAGCTGAGAGCCCGCGCCTGGGCTCCGCCTCTGCAGCCGGCTTCCCTGCTCCGATACCTGGGAGCTCTGCCACACTCAGGCACCCCCGGTCTTTCTGTGACCCGTGGGTCCTGAGACCACACTGTCCCGGAGGGTTCCACCCCCTGCTTAGCCACCAGAGTGACGTCCCTCAGTGGAGCAGACTTTTAAAAGTTCCGATTTTGTGCTCCGCGGCTCTATCACTTGCCAGAAGCGGCCGCCGGAGGCCCCTCCCCCGCCGTCTATCCTCCCGAATATCGCCTCGGATTCACTTCTCCGCACGTCCTACCTTCCAGAAAGTGGTCGCTTTTCTGATGAGAGTTGTTGCTCTTCTTTTCTTCGATCTCCTGTTGAGTTTGTAGGTTTTCAGAATGGTTTGATCCCTATCCAGCTGAATTCCTGAGACCAGACGAAATCCAGGTCTCCTACTCCTCCGCCATCTTGTTCCCCCCCCATCATTAGGTTTTGATGTAGTGTTCCATGATTCATTGTTTTCGTATAACACCCAGTGCTCCAAGCAATACGTGCCCTCCTTAATACTCATCAGTGGGCTAACCCATTCCCACAACCCCCTCCCCTCTTAAAACCCTCAGTTTGTTTCTCAGAGTCCATAGTCTCTCATGGTTCGTTTCCCCCTCCGATTCCCCCCCCTTCATTTTTCCCTTCCTCCTCCTAATGTCCTCCGTGCTATTCCTTATGTTCCACAAATAAGTGAAACCATATGATAATTGACTTTCTCTGCTTGACTTATTTCACTTAGCATAATCTCCTCCAGGCCCATCCATGTTGATGTAAAAGTTGGGTATTCATCCTTTCTGATGGCTGAGTCATATTCCATTGTATATATGGACCACATCTTCTTTATCCATTTATCTGTTGAAGGGCATCTCGGCTCATTCCCCAGTTTGACTATTGCTGCTATGAACATTGGGGTGCATATGGCCCTTCTTTTCACTACATCTGTGTCTTTGGGGTAAATACCCAGGAGTGCAATTCTGGGTCATAGGGTAGCTCTATTTTTAATTTTATGAGGAACCTCCACACTCTTTTCCAAAGTGGCTATACCAACTTGCATTCCCACCAACAGTGTAAGAGGGTTCTCCTTTCTCCACAACCTCTCCAACATTTATTGTTTCTTGCCTTGTCCGTTTTTGCCATTCTAACTGGTGTAAGGTGGTATCTCAATGTAGTTTTGATTTGAATTTCCCTGATGGCTAATGATGATGAACATTTTTTCATGTGTCTAGTAGCCATTTGTATGTCTTCTTTGGAGAAGTGTCTGTTCATGTCTTCTGCCCATTTTTTGACTTGATTATTTGTTTTTTGGGTGTTGAGTTTGAGAAGTTCTTTATAGATCTTGGATATCAGCCCTTTGTCTGTAGTGTCATTTGCAAATATCTTCTCCCATTCTGTGGGTTGCCTCTTTGTTTTTTTCACTGTTGCCTTTGCTGTACAGGAACTTTTATCTTGATGAAGTCCCAAAAGTTCATTTTTGCTTTTGTTTCACTGGCCTTTGGAGATGTATCTTGAAAGAAGTTGCTGTGGCCGACGTCGAAGAGGTTACCGCCTATGTTCTCCTCTAGGATTTTGATGGATTCTGTTTCGAATTGAGGTCTTTCATCCATTTTGAATTTATCTTTGTGTATGGTGTTAGAGAATGCTCGTTTCATTCTTCTGTATATAGCTGTCCAATTTTCCCAGCACCATTTATTGATGAGACTGTCTTTTTTCCATTGCACATTTTTTCTTGCTTTGTTGAAGATTATTTGACCATAGAGTTTAGGGTCCATATCTGGGCTCTCTATTCTGTTCCATTGGTCTATATGTCTGACGGATTCCCTGGGGAACTCTACCAAACATTGAAAGAAGAAATAATACATATTCTCCTGAAGCTGTTTCAAAAAATAGAAACAGAAGGAAAGCTTCCAGACTCATTCTACGAGGCCAGCATTACCTTAATCCCCAAACCAGGCAAAGACCCATCGAAAAGGAGAATTTCAGACCAATATCCTTGACGAATATGGATTCCAAAATTCTCAACAAAATTCTAGCTAATAGGATCCAGCAATTCATTAAAAGGATCATCCACCACCACCAAGTGGGATTTATCCCTAGGATGCAAGGTGATTCAACATTCGCACATCAATCAATGTGATAGAACACATTAATAAATGGAGAGAGAAAAACCATATGGTCCTCTCAATTGATGCAGAAAAAACATTTGACAAAATACAGCTCTCCTTATTAAAACTCTTCAGAGTATACGGATAGAGGGAACATTCTTCAAGTTCATAAAATCCATCTATGAAAAACCCACAGCAATTATCATCCTCAATGGAGAAAAGCTGAGGGCCTTTCCCTTATGATCAGGAACACGACAAGGATGCCCACTCTTGCCACTGTTGTTCAACATAGTACTCGAAGTCCTAGCAACAGCAATCAGACAACAAAAAGAAATAAAATGTATTCAGATTGGCAAAGAAGAAGTCAAACTCTCGCTTTTCGCAGATGACATGATACTTTATGTGGAAAACCCAAAAGACTCCACCCCCAAATTACTAGAACTCATACAGCAATTCAGTAATGTGACAGGATACAAAATCAATGCATAGAAATCAGTTGCTTTCTTATACATTAACAATGCAACTGTAGAAAGAGAAATTAGAGAATTGATTCCATTTACAATAGCACCAAAAACCATAAGATACCTCGGAATAAACCTAACCAAAGAGGTAAAGGATCTATACTCTAGGAACTACAGAACACTCATGAAAGAAATTGAAGAAGACACAAAAAGATGGAACAACTTTCCATGCTCATGGATCGGAAGAATAAACATTGTTAAAATGTCTATGCTACCCAGAGCAATCTATACCTTCAACACCATCCCAATCAAAATTCCAATGACATTTTTCAAAGTGCTAGAACAAACAATCCTAAAATTTGTGTGGAATCAGAAAAGACCCCCAATCACCAAGGAAATGTTGAAAACAAAAAACAAAGCTGGGGCATCAAATTGCCTGATTTCAAGCTGTAATACAAAGCAGTGATCACCAAGACAGCATGGTAATGGCACAAACTATTTAGATTTTGGGACTAATGTTCACATTTGAGATTAAAAAACCCTTTCTCTTATTCTATCATTTCACTCAAAAGTGTGTTTTGATTCTTGAACTGAGAACTTCGGTTCATTTTTATTCTGTTCTGGGTTCTTTTCCTGAATTTGCTCAATCTGCCTTTGATTCGGTGGAATAAAGAGACAAGAATTAAAGTATGGAAAAATCAGGTAGATAAATTCAAAATTTTATCTCAATTATATATGTTTTCTCTTATTTATGTTTCCTTTCTTAGCTCTTTGCTTTCTGTCTTTTGCTTCATAGATTACGTTTTTTTATGCCTAAATTCTGTAGCTTTTTTTTCTTCTAATTTTCACTCTCCCCACTGACAACCATTAAAGATATTTTTAGTATTCTGTCTTGCTTTATTTCGTTCTTTTTATTTAATGTAGATATTTTACATTATCTACTTTTTTGCTCCATAAAATTGACCCCTTGGAAGCTCATAATTTATTGCAGTCCTCCAAGAATAACCATAATCTGGATATTATCTTCTGAATCTTAGAATAGGTCAGTTTTTGAAGTATGCTGTTTCTCTAATAGTCTTCATATTGTTTTCCATGTGTGTGTGTTTTCAAGATTTTCTTGGTTCCATGTTTTCCTCCCAATACTTTTTACTCTATATGAGATAATGATACTAGGCTATGTACTTAACAAAGCTAAGAGTGAGTAGGTTGCCTTAAGCCTTACTGTTGAGGCCTCAATGTATATTTGGAAAGCAAATTGAGATGATCAACTCCAAGGCAAATTTAGGGTTTTTTTTTTTTAAAGATTTTATTTATTTATTTGAGAGAAAATGAGAGACAGCACATGAGAGGGGGGAGGGTCAGGGGGAGAAGCAGACTCCCTGCCAAGTAGGGAGCCCGATGCGGGACTCGATCCAGGGACTCCAGGATCATGATGTGAGTCGAAGGCAGTCGCTTATCCAACTGAGCCACCCAGGCACCCGTCAAATTTAGGTTTTAAACAGACATTTTAAAACATTATTTCTTACCTCATATACCCTAATCTTGCTCAAAATTATAGAGTTACTTGCAAAATTAGAATTTCTACTCTGAATTTTTATGAAAAATTTGCTCCCAGAGAGTAGCATGTGAAGACTAAACACCCTACCACTCTTATTTTCAGCAAGTTATTATTTAGAATTTAATATATCTTGAGAAAAATGATGTGTGTAGTATGTATATGGGAATGGAAATCCATATGTGTTGGGGATGTACTTTGGCATGAAATTACAGAATAGCCCCAAAAGAGAAGAATTGGTGTCTACATTTCTGATGTGTATAGTCTCGGAATCAGAGAACAGGTGAGGGTTGAAAACATGTCTTCCATTATTTTTTTCTAGATAGGTTTAGTTCTGTGAACTGCACATATCATGGACTCATGGACCTTAAGTCTGAGTAGCTTT